>NC_080049.1:5721177-5916177 GCF_026212465.1 Amaranthus tricolor | reverse complement strand
CAATCCAGAAAATTGCCTCTCGTTTTGCAGTCGCAATTGCATTTAAACCATTCATTACCTTAACTTGTTGTCTTTGCTCAGTTGTTTTACCAAACAACTTCTTCAACTGAACATTACCCATAGCACGATTGAAGTTGCTAAGCAAATTGCGTAAGCAAAACCTATGATAAGCATTAGGTGGTTGCCACTCCGACTCTTCCATGGTTGCTAAAATACCAACGTGTCTATCAGAAATAACTCATAAACACATCCTTTGTGTGACATGCTTACGAATACAAGCCATGAACCACGACCATGCACTTATATTCTCCTTCTCTACCAAGGCAAAGGCTAATGAAAAGATTCCCTTATCACCATCTTGGGCAATGGCAGTCAATAAGGTATGACGATATTTACCGTACAAGTGTGTGCCGTCAATGGCGATAAGAGGTTTACAATAATTAAAGCCTTCAATGCAAGGTTTAAAGGCCCAAAAGACACGTTGGAAGGTCCTAATATTAGGTCTCACATACACACCTGTGTCATTGTCTTCCTTAAAATACCACTCAAGTACTAACCCCGGGTCGGAATGCTGCAAAGCTTCTAAAAAGCGTGGAAGGAGTGAGTAAGAACCTTCCCAGTTCCCATAAATGGACAACAAGGCTTGTTGTTTTGCACACCACGCTCGCTTATAATTCACATCCACACCAAAACGATCTTTAACGATTTGCCATACGACAGATACCTTAATGGATGGGTCTTTAGCAACACAATTTCTAATGGCATTGTTAATGACAGAAGATGTCAATGTGTCCAGCCGAAATAGTGTCACTACCCGATACACAAGAACCATGCTTACCCTTATACGTAACAATACGCCATGAAGATAAATAAGAATCAAACGTAGCCCTAACTCTCCACGAACAACCCCGCTTACACTTCAAGGTAAGGTCAGTTTGGTTCGAGGTCTCTGTTCTGTACTCCATATTTCTGCGAATATGATACACTTTAATAGCTTCCAACAATGCTTCCTTGCTATCAAACATCATACCCTTCTCAAACTCTCCGTCTTCGGTGTATGTGGTATCACAAGCCCAAGTCCTCCATGAGTTGTCCTCCTCATACTCGTCTAAAGGTGGACATAGGGCATAAGGTGTAGGAGGAATGATTATAGGAATGTTCCCTAGGGTCATGTCATTTGCTAGCGCATCCTCATCGACATCCACATCATCCTCAGAATGATCGTCAATAAGCTCATTACTCTCATTTCCATCATCCCAAGGTCCCATCTCAGCAGTTTCACTTAAGTTACAATTGGAACTTGATTCGTAGGGGGTTGAGAAAAAGTACAAGATGCGGAAGAAACGACGAGATTTACAGTTTCCTGAGTTAAAATAGGCATAGGGGTAAGAGTAGGATTAGAAGCAACTACATTCCCTAATGGTACTTTTTCTATGTATAACTTCAAAGAGGGAATTTGGGTGGACTTTGAATGCTCCCACATAGCATCTATAGCCTCATCATCCTCAATAGGAAAGGCAAGCAATTCTCCACTCATGTCATATTTAAAGCTTATATTTACGGTACTTTTAGTAGGGTCCGATCCAATCTTAGAACATATAAAACGTTTAAAGTGGTTCAAATCCATGTTCGAATTGCATGCAAACAACTTACGTCTTCCCCCAACATAATGAACTTTGTCACTACTTTCTCAAATACAACCATTCCAAAAACATACTATACTCACGCGAAATGATGCCATTTTCTACATTAAGACAAAGAAAATCAACATCATCATCAAATTCATGCCCATACAAGTACATTATATTCATTTGATTATAATCTTCTTTGGTCTAAAAATTACTAAAATCCATAATGTAACTAAGTTCATACATATATAATACACATAAAATCCAAATAATAAATCAATTCCTAAGTTCATAAATAATATTTCTAATACCAACATCAACATCAACATTTCTAATAATATTATCAACATTGAATTCAACTAATTCAACAACGTTACTTCAAAAATCAACATAAAGCTATAAAAACAATTAAAAATTACCTTCAATACTTATGGATAATTAAGAAGAGTCTTGATTTAAAACCTAGTAACCTACATTTGAAAAAATAAGCAAATTTGATTATAACCCTAAAAAACTAAATATACACCAAAAAAACACAAACAAGTTTATCTTTGAGCAAGCTAGAGTATCCCACACTAATTTTGAAGTGTCAAATTGAAAGAGGAATGCAAGAATTGATGGATTGAGTCAATGATTTTAGAGGGAGAATGTCGAGTGTGAATGTAGGGTTTTGAGAAATGGGAAAAATAGGAAAAAAGGAAGCTGATGCGTGTTTTTGTGCAACAGGTCTGTTCGCATTTGGTAATTGCGAACAGCTCCAAACTACAGGTTTGAGATTTTCACGCTTACTTTTGGAATAATTTTGAAACTTAGATTATATGGTTCATTTTTTTAATTTTTCACTTATTGATTTCAAATTTTCAATGATCTCACCATCTAAACTTATTCAAAATAATGTTGTTTATTAATTAATAAAATAGTCCTGTAAAGCCCAACATATCTATGAGCCTCACCAAATCTAGGCCCATCCTATTGAACTTGTTTAATTGCAAGTTTAAGAGTTACACATATAGATATGAGACGTCTAATGATGAGACTAGTTATATTTAACTGATTATTGTATATTTAGTGTATTAAAGCATCAATTATTAATAATTTTAAAGTGATCAATTTAAATGAGGTAGTGATCAATTTAAATGAGGTTTTGTGTCATGGTGAGATATATGACAATTTGAATGAGTTAATTTTAGCTACATAAAAAGCTGTTATTACCAAACCCTCGATCTAACAGGATAAAATGGTTTTTGATGGGTAGTGAATAGGGACCTCAAAAGTGGAATCAATATGTATTGGCAAAATATTGGCATAATATTACTTAAAAAATAGGGATATAGTGAATAACATATATAGAAAATACCTTTTCTATTTTTCTATTGATGTTTCCACAAAAAAAACGTCCACAAAAACTGAAAAAAATTGATAAAATTGATTTTTCAATTGATAGATATATTATTTTATTGATTTACAAAGTTAATGAGAAAAAAGTGGCCGGACCATAATCACTAAAGAAATATTAAAACAAAGTTAGTGAAAAAAAATATAATGACCATATTTATTAAAAAATATTTAAATAACGTCAGTAAAATACATATAGTAGGGATTATAAGAAATATAAAAATATTAAAATAAAATTAATAAAATATAAATGAGAACATAAATACTAATAAAATATTAAAATTAAAATGAACTAAGTTAATTATATCAAAAAATATTATAAATAGAAAGATTATTGAGAAACAACATATGAAATAACATAAAATAACAAATATAAATATCATTAAGGAATGGAAGGTGAGTACATATTAAAATAATAAGTGAAGTGGTTATTCTTAGATAACCAGTAAATATGAGGAGCAAAAAGTTGGGCAAAAAAAATCTCAATTCTAACTGGGTTGGATTACACAAAAATATTTGTTGAATTGAGCTTTCACGAATTCTTAAACAAAAAGGTAGTCTCATTTTGAGTCCATTTATATTAAATTATTGATTACTTATAATTTTAAAATAATCGATTATAAAAATAAACTAATTATATGACCTGTTTTATAGTGAAACGGTCTCATACAAGACGAGTTGCTGATCTTTTACCCTCAAGTTAACGGTAAATATTTGTCCATTGTATACATAAAAACAAATTTCCATAGAAATCCAACGGTTACAAATCTGAAAAGTTGCTCATTATGGGAGGGAATCATGAGCTAAATGGAAGAATTAGAAGATGAATCGAAGAGAAAATGATTTGAATTCAAGCAAGGAAATAATTCAGCTCTTAAACGTGTGGTATTGTGCCTTGGAAGTCTCTTTCTATTGAAAGCAAATGCGAATGATAACACAAGAATGAGAACTTAATGATTGTGTGTTCTGCTTTTCTATTCAATAAAGTACCAAATTTATACGGCCTAAAATGACAACAAGCTAGGAAAGAATATTTACATATTGCATTATGCCTAACTGGTAGCCTAGAATCAAGCAATCAATGATATGGTCAAGGATTACATAAAATCAATCTAATATATTTTAATATTGAGAAAATATATTGCTAATACCCCCTCAAGTTGGAACATGAAGATTGAAAATGCCCAACTTGACAAGCAAAAAAATGAAATTGTGAACGACCCAAAGCTTTGGTGAGAATGTCAGCTAGCTGTGATGTCATGTGAACGTGAGCAGGAGCAATAGTACCTCGGATGATCTCATCACGCACAAAATGACAATCAATTTTGATATGCTATGTCCTTTCATGTAAAACAAGATTATTAGCAATATGAAGAGCTATTTGACTATTACAGTGTAAGGGAACTGATGCATTATGTTCAATGCCAAGACTTTGAAGAAGACTTTTCAACCATAAAACTATAGAAGTAGCGAAAGCCATGGCACGATATTCTACTTCAGCAGAGGAACGTGAAACCGTTGCTTGTTTCTTTGTTTTCCAAGACACATGAGAATTCCCAAGAAAAATATAGTAAGCTGTAATAGAACGACGACTAATTGGGCAACTTGCCCAGTCCGCATCACAATAGGCTTCTAAAACTAAACTAGAATCAGTACGAAGAAGAATATCTTGTCCTGGACTGCTCTATAGATAACGTATGACTCGTAAAGCAGCATCCCATTAAGATTCAGTTGGACGTTGCATAAATTGAGATAAAATATGAACTGAATAGCTCTCAGGGCGTGAAAAAGTGAGATAAATTAGTCATCCCACCAAACGCCTATAACTCGCAGGATTGATCATAAAATTGTCGGAAAACTGATCACAAGCACTAGCCAAAAAACCATATGCACGTAACGCAACTGCCAACTTTGCATACCAACAACAAGGAGCCTGACGCAAACCATACAAGGATTTGCGTAGGCGACATACCTTCCTCGACTTTCCATTGCTAAAACTAGGTGGTAAACGCATATATACCTCCTCCACCAAATCACCATGAAATAATGCATTGTGCACGTCCATTTGATGTAGTTCCCAATTATTAACAGCGACAATAGTAAGAAAAACACGAATGGCAACCATTTTCATGGTAGGAGCAAAAGTTTCAGAAAAATCAGTGCCCATAACTTGACGATTGCCAAAAACAACTAACCGGGCCTTGTATCGTTCGATTGAACCATCAGATTTTCGTTTTATTGGAAACACCTACATGCATCCAATAGCGGTTTTATCTAGAGGTAAATCCTCAATAGTCCAAGTATCATTAGCCTCCAAAGTTGCAATTTCTTCTTCCATTGCCTTTTTCCATCGTGGATCATTCATTGCTTGTTGTTGGTTCCACATCAGTAGAGATAGCTGCAAGAAAGTTTCGATGTGCAAAAGAGAAAGCATTACAATTCACATAATGTGCTAAAGGATAAGGAGTACCTGAGGTGGGGATTGATGTGGGTGAAGCTTCAAGGGGTACCGAAGTCGTGTCAGTCTTCCTGCTAACGTCTTCCCATCGTATATAGTCCCTATGACGAGTATTAGTAAATTTCTCGCCCTTACCACGAAAAAATTCATTATCGCCCAACAAGTTTTCATCATCAATACCTCTTATTGCACACCGGCCATCAAGATTTGTTGACTCACCTATACCAAAAGCATCTCCATGACAATGCTCATGGCATTCTGCACTATCTGAGGTATTGTGTTGAGGTGCGTGAGGAATGTCATCAAAAGAGGTTAATTGTGCCCCATCTTGTTGCTGTGTGTCATGCACAACATCATTCATATCACAAATATCTTTATGAAGAGTATTATTAACCTCATTAGAGTACAAGGAATGTAAGCACTTTTACTCCATCCGATCAGCTAAAGGGAAAGTTTCTTCAAAAAATTGCACGTCACGAGATCGAAAGTAATTTCTTGCTTTTAGATCAAATAAATGCCAACCTTTCTTTCCAAATGGATACCCAAGAAATTTAACATTAAACTAGGCACTTCATTTTTAGTTTTCATTAAATAAACCCACACACTTCTAGAAAAATCATCAACAATGGTAAAACAATAACGAGAATTACAAGCACGATTCTCGCGATAAGGACCCCAAACATCACAATGTATTAATTCAAACAAACTATTTTCCTTATTCTCACTTAAAGGAAAAATATTACGAGTTTGCTTGGATCTATGACAAATATTGCAAGTCGTAATATCAAAATTTATTTTATCCCTAGTAATATGAGGAAGATGCCCCATTGTCTGCAATGAAGGGTGTCCAAGTCTCTTGTGCCACAGTGCAAAGGTCTCTTTCCCAGCCACGACATTGACATGAGTTGGTTATCCCATTGTCATCCAATAAAGCCCATCTACAAGCTTACCTACACCAATCTTCATTCTCGAGGCATGGTCCTGTATAACACATTCAAGATTAGTGAATAGTATACTTAATTGTCTTGTTGATAAGAGTTGAGAGACTGATATCGAATTGCGATTGAAAGTGGGCACATAAAACACATTTGTCAAAACAAGGTCATTATTTATCTTCGCACTTCCAACCTTAATAGCTTCTAAGCTAGTTCCATTAGGTAAACCAACAGTAGCAGGATGAATAGAGTAACAATTATCAAATAAAGTATCATCACAACAAACATGAATTGATGCACCTGTGTCTACAATCCAAGTGTAAATACTCTTACCATTCAAGCGGATACGGATTGTAGTAGCTGATACCTCATCGAAAACAACATTTGTCTTTGTTGTCCCCTATCCGTTATTGCCGCAACCAACACTTGAACTCACACATTTTCGACCTTCCGAGTATCCATGTTTCTCCCAACAACGATCCTCAAGATGTCCATTTTTACCACAGCAGGTGCACTTCCAAGGAGAACGTGCAGCCCCCAATGCTTCGAATTTTGAGATACATTTTTCTGAATTGCAAATGCCATTTGAGTTATTGCTTCGGTTCTTCTCTTGGTTAAAGTCTGAACTTCTTCTTCTTGCACAAGTCGTGAGTACACAGCATGGAGAGATGGTAGAGGTTTAATCCCAAAAATGTTTGATCGGTTGTAGCATAGAAAGACTCAAGACCCATTAATAATTCACGAACCTGATCTGTTTCACACCAATTACGAAGAGTAGCATTGAGCCCACACTTACAGCCATTCCACAAGCATGAAGCTAAAGTATCTTAGTCATGTACTTCATCCCATAGTTTCTTCAATCTCCCATAATAGTCCATTATGGACTCCTCATTATTGTAGTTACAAGAAGCAATACCAGCCTTCTACTAGTAAATCTTCACGCCATTTCCAACGGAAAAACATTGGCGAATGTGTTCCTATAATTCTCTAGAGATGTCACGATATGATATTGTAGAGCTAACGCTTGGATCAATTGTATTGAAGATCCACGCTACTATAATATAATTTATTGTCCACCACTCATCAAGATCCGAACTGTCTTGGGGTTTTTCAAGAGTACCAACAACAAACCCCAATTTTCGTTTTGCGCCTAACGAGACATGAAACCCTTTTGCCCATTCTTCATTATTTGATCCTTTGAGAACAACATGTGTAATAACTATCCCAGGACTTTTATTTGAAGCAGGGGCATTAGAAGGATTTGGCCTTTTTGTATTGCCATCATCCTTATTTCAAACGGCTCTAATACCATATTGAAAGCAAATGTGAATAATAACACAAAAATGAGAACTTAATGATTGTGTGTTCTGCTTTTCTATTTAATAAAGTACCAAATTTATACAGCCTAAGATGACTACAAACTAGGAAAGAATATTTATATATTGCATTATGCCTAATTGGTAGCCTAAAATCAAGCAATCAATGATATGGTCAAGGATTACATAAAATCAATCTAATATATTGCAATATTGACAAAATATATTGCTAATACATTCATTTGATGAAATAAGAAACATTAACTCATAATTTAGCATCTAAAGATATGTTCTATTTTCTCTGTTCTGAAATATTTGTTACATTACGGTTATCAGCACTATTTATAAGCTTATTTTAAATATTACAGCTAATGTAAAAGAAAAAATATAGTCAAACAAGATCTTATTTCAATCGTCTGATCGTATGCTTTCATTTAATTTTTATAATTTTGAGATGTAAATAGTTCTATATATAAATGATCAAATATAACACTTTGTATTGCATAAAAAGTCAAATGTAGCAAGTATAATGAAACAGAAAAACTATGAGTTACTATTTCACTTTTTAAGTTTAGAAAGCTATGGGTTTAAATACATTAATTAATACCTGTACTTGAAGAGTCATAGGTTGTTACTTGGTTGGGTTCTTGGCTTGCAATCTAGTATTAGGGTATGTTATTAAAGACTTTTAGCATATTTTGTGACTCCTCCTATACCATTATCAATTTGTCATTTTCTATAGAATATAAATACTACAAATTCTCGTTGTATAAAGATTCCCACAAAAATCACTCCCTTATAAATTCTAAGAACTCTAGGGGTGCAATATATGACTTCAAATAATGGAGCAATTTTGGAAAAATGGAATAATTGATACTTCAATTAGATAGAGCTATTAGCCAGATTTCATGATCATCCATGTTTCGGTAATAAAACGAGAAAGTGCAAAAAAACCACTTAAAATACCTGAATATAAGGTGTAGTCGGGGACAACTGTTAGTATGCTGAAAGTGCTTATGATCCTTCCACTTATGAGACCTCAAATTCTGCAATACAACGTTAGCTTTGTTCGGAGGGTGATTTTTCAGAAAACCCCTCCGACGCACAAGACAAACCGGGAAACAGAAATCAATGAATGTATGATATTGAATGAATACTAGATTAACGGATTGTAGGATGAGTTCAGATCAATTGAAGGAATATTTGGTTAAGTATAGATTGTAAGTTAGAGGATGGTGTATTTTTGCGGAGTAACAATAGGAGTTTAAAAACCTCCCCCCGTAAATGAAGGATGCAACAAGTATTTATAATGGTAGAATGGAGGTTGATTAATGAATTGATGAGTATGATATATGGGTGGTAGTGGTAGGTCATGGTGAGTAGTGGGTAGTTTTTTTAAGAAGTTAGTGGACCAAGGTGGGTGGTTTAGGTTTGACTAAATAAATTACGAGTTTATTTATTTAACCCCATAACATTAGCCCCACGCATTAAGAGTGATAGAGGAGGGAATTTAATGTAGCGAGGGCATCAGTCTTTATGCGAAAAACAAACATACTTGTGATGCGAACCATTTAAATATTCAGAAGAAATCATACAATTAGATCCGAATAAAATAAACTTTAAACACTTGCCTCGGTGGGTCATGCTTGGTGGAAGCCCCATGAATTGTAAATATTTGGCCTTTGGGCTATTTTTGATGATTCGGACTAGGAGTCCGATATGATGATTCGGCTTTTGAGTCTGATATGATGATTTGGCATTTGAGCCTGATATGATAATTCAGCATTTGAGCCTAATATGATGATATGGCGCAGCAGTCAATCACCTAGGACTTAGATCATATGAAATCATGCTAGGTTAATCCTTTTAAAATATTGATGAATATTTGGATCGGACATAAGTCCACATTTAATGAATATTCGGATTGGACATAGGTCCACATTGCCCAGCCGTCAATCACCCGGGACTTAGATATGGAATCATACTAGGTGAATCATTCGAAAGAATTAATGAATATTCTGATCGGACATAGGTCCGCTTAATAAGTGATCAAGTTATCAAGTTAGGTGATACTCGTTATGAATACTTTGACAAATAACACCCAAAATCACTCGTCTTGGGGCTTAATAAGAGTCCGAGTTATCAAGCTAGGTGACACTCGCAAGGATCCCACTTTCAAACTAGGTGAAAGTTTGATAATTAAGATGAATACTAAGAAAATATCGCCCAAAATCAATTATTTTAGGACTTCAGTAAAAATACGGCTTTCAAACTAGATGATTCCATAATATGACAAATAAAGCCCACGTTTTGGGACTTAAATAATGATAATATGACTTTCATACTAGGTGAAAGCTCAGATGACTTTATATATTGATCATGAAAACTACACATAAATAAAATCTAATATGATGAGAATAATAACGGTGAAGTATTGAATTCTCTCGCAGAAATAATAAATGATTCTTTTAATATGTGTCAATATCATACTTGATCACTAACCCATGAATACAACTAATAAGAATCACCCGATATACGTTGATGAATAAAAGCAAGAATAACCATATGATTATCAATATATACTTCAATTGGCAATACTAGACAAAGATTTGCATCCTTTATGTAGCATTTCATTAGAAGGCGATGGTGATGATTTTTCTCCATGTATCGAGTCATCTGAAATTGTTCTTTCACGGGTGGATGGTTTGAATCACTGTCAGATCGTACCCGGATCCAACCAATACAGTCAATGTAGATAGTTTTTCAGGGATTTGATGTAGATAGTTTGAGCCACTGTTAGATCGTACTCAGATCCAGCCAATTCATTGAATTGGGCAATATGTGGACTGATTTTTTTATACCGAAACCACTTAGTTGAAGTTAGTTTGGAAACGTTCTACGCGTCATCTAATCCTTTAGATAGTGAATCAAACCGAACTTCAACATTGGGACTGAATTTTGTAGTCAGTTGGAGTTGGTTTGGAAACGTTCTACGGATTTAATAACCCTTTAGAAGGTGCATTAAACCGAAATTGGGTCCGACTTTATGATAATACGTCACGACAATCACTCAACCGGGTCTTTGACGATTCGGTTATAGCATAACTCGGCTACTCTCAATACTAATACACATCTGCGAAAATTATTGGAGGCCCTTAGGGGGTCCGATTTTTTGATAATACGGATAACTCCCAAACTTAGGTGATTTTCTAAATTTTAAGGTGGCCCCCAAGGGACCCAATTTTTTGATAGTTCGGACAAATTGATGATACGACAAAAGGAAAAACTTGTATAATAACCTTAGACAAGATAATCCGGCTATTCGATGGTTCGGGACGAGTCATTGCATCTGAATCCTCGATGTCACGGTTAACCAAAACATAACTCGGTCATTTTTCATGTTGAAGCTGGTTTGGAAACGTTACGGGTCATCAAACTTTTAGAATAGTGCATTAAACCAAACTTCAACATTGGGACTAAATTTTTTAGTCAGTTGAAGTTGATTCGTAAACTTTCTACGAATCATCTAACTCTTTAGAAGTTGCATCAAACCGACATTCAATATTAACAAAGATTGGCCAGAATAATAGACATTAGAACAGCTCGATCAGCGCCCCTCTTTAATTATAAACAATTGTTGAATATAAATTCCTCAACTTTAATACCAAACATACATCCCTGATTATATATGATCGTATCCGATCACATTATTGGTAACTAAATAGCAACGGAATATTTAATTAAAAAGCTAAGTCACTATTTTAGTTTGTTATTTCATTCCAATCACCTCAAAAACAAAATCCCAGAAAGTGAAATTTGTAATCTAATCAAATTTAAAGTCCATCAACATATTTCACCCCATTCTCAAACTGTTCATTCCATCGATCAACGATTTGACTGTCAATAACTTTTCAATTTTCTTTATCTTATATGCTTTCTCTTTCTGATCGAAATTTTGAACGGCATAATGAAGATTATGATAAACTAAAATAATATTATATGGCTTCACTCAAAAAAAAGTAAATAATATTATATGGCTTGAACTTTGAAGCAGAACGTTGATATTTGAAAGGACTTAGCGGACACAGAGCCATATCCTGACAGTTCAAACTAAAGGCTTATGAAACTTCAAGTATTGTACGGGGAGGAGACATAACTTTTACGTATATAATGCCCACACATGGCGCCAAACTGTTTTCGTAATAAAATGAGAATGTGCAAAAAGCACTTAAAATAACTGAATATAAGGTGTAGTCGAGGACAACTGTTAGTATGTTAAAAGTGCTTAATCCTTCCACTGACGAGACCTCAAATCCCGCAATACAACGTTAGCCTTATCCGGGATGATTTTCCAAAAAACCCCTCTGACACTCAAGTCAGACCGGGAAACAGAAATCAATGAATGTATGATATTGAATGAATACTAGATTAACGGATTGTAGGATGAGTTCAGATCAATTAAAGAAATATTTGGTTAAGTATAGATTATAAGTTGGAGGGCGGTGTATTTTTGCTGAGTAACCTAAAAGCCTCCCCCATAAATGAATGATGCAACAAGTATTTATAATGGTAGAATAGAGGTTGATTAATGAAGTGATGGATATGATGAATGGTAGTGATAAGTCATGATGAGTAGTAAATACCTTTTTAAAAAGTTAATGGACCAAGATGAATAATTTAAAGTTTGGCTAAATAAATTACGAGTTTATTTATTTAACTCCATAACAATCCATAATTAAATGAAAATTTATACATCAAGTTAAGGAGGGCATGACCATACCAATGGCCCCGGGAAACCAATCACCCTTCTGCGCTTGCACGTGAGTGCACTAGGCTTATTTTTTAAGGGAAGGGAAAATGCTCTAGGTTAAATAAACAATATAATTTTTGATATATTTTAATAATAATTTTGTATAAAAATATTTATGTACGTGTTGGATTTATTCTACGTATAACACAAAACTACAAGCCAGGGTATTGAGCGAGGTGCATAGGAGTCTGCAGCCAGTTCTTTTACTCACTTTCATCCACTTCAAAAGTCATATTTGGGATTTTGTACTACTCAACAATCATTGTTAATTTTTATTTTTTTTATTTTTTTAATATAAATTTATTTGATACTAAATTTTAAAATTTTTAATTATATACAACTAAATAGATTAATTAAGGATTCAATTAATGTGTTGACAAATATATACAAGTAAATTGAAAACTTAAAATGGAAAAATTAACCAAAATAGTAGTACACAACATTTCAAATTTTTCCAATAATAATACCACCTTTTAGGTGAGTTTTCAACCAACATCTATTTTTTATCCATTACATGTAAAACATACTATTTCTAAAAAAATATTTAATTAAAAATCCCCCTTCTCCTAAATTTATAACACCCTGCACCACCCCACCACCATCTTCCCCACCATTTGGTCCATTTCCCTACACACTCCCACCACCAACTACCACCTACAAATTCCAACCGTTGAGATTTTGTGACTCGAATCGAGTCTAAGATCGGGATTGAAGATGAAGCATGATAAAGATGAAAAGCAGAAGGCTGTGCGCGGGCCGCGGCCTAGTATGCGAGGCGCGGACTTCATGCGGTTTAGCGGACTTTTCACACATTTGGCAGTTACCTTGTTTTAAGGGCCGGTTACTTTGTAATGTTAACCCTACTTTCTTTTTATTAAGTGGCATACTATATAAACCCCTCTTGTTCTTTGAATTAGGCACTACTACAAATCATCACTTATGCCACAGTAGCAATCGTGGCACAAGTAAGAATTTCTCATGACTATGATGTTCAGCCACGGAAATTTAAGTTCTAACTACCATGGCTAAATTGTTGCCATGGGAAAATTATGGTTGTGGCATAAACTATTCTATTTGCTACAGTAGATCCCGTGGCTAGATATATTCTTTTGCCACAAGCATAACCCATAACTAATCTTATTCTTCTGCTACAAGTACTTACTCGTGGCTAATCATATTATCTGCCACAAAAATTAACCCGTGGCTAATCATATTCTTCTGCCACGTACAATGACTCATTATAAATTATATTCAGCTACCACATGCACAACACTCCAGGTTGATACACCAACACTTCAATTACTAGGCCATCTGTTATTTAGTGATAATCTAAGTAATGTTAGTATACTTATAACATAACACTCCTAACAGTTAGTATATTATTATTATTATTATTATTATTATTATTATTATTATTATTATTATTATTATTATTATTATTATTATTCATATTATTCATATGTGGTTTTTCTCTAGATAATGCTAAAAAGACTCAATTTTAAAAAATAATGCCAAAAAATTACTCCATACTATCCCCTAACTAATATTAGGGAGGCAACGACAAGCCAAGTATTCCATAATGTCTATTCATAGTAATCACATAAATTTTTACCGACTAATTTACCGACTGAATTTCATTCGGAAAATGGTAGGAATTTTTTCAACTAAAATTCAGTCGGAAATTAGTCAGAAATTTTCAATTTAAAATTTTCCTTTTTGTTCCAATCTAAAATTCCAACCAAAAATTGATTTAGTAGCAATTTAGTAAATTCCGACTAACGCTTGTCAGTCGGAAAGTTAGTCAGAAATTTCCGACTGTTTTGAGTTAGTCGGAAACTTTCAGTCGAAATTGCACTTTTTTTTGTAATGTAGCACTGTTAGAGAAAGAAAAGAACATTTTTCATTTGTTCTTGAATTAAAGAGGATGAAAAGATCTGATTTTCACTAAATTAAAAATTAGAAAAGTCTTGAAATGGGTTAGAAATAACCTTACTCTCTTTTGTTGAAAATACTTTAATGTTACCTAAAATCATTGTTTAAGGTCTACATTGAGTATTGGGTAAGTGAAAAAAGCTTCTCAAAAAATTTTTAAATGTTTTTATTTAAAATATATTAAATTGAATCATTGTTTAAAGAATTTTTTTCTTATATTAAATTAAAAACAAGGGAAAATAATTACTTATTTTCTAATAAATGTAAAATTAATTAAGTTGGATGAAGATTTTGAATTTAAATCATTGATAAACTTTTTATTTTTTTTAATTTTCTCTTAAAATATACTATTTCCGTAGCAAGATCAAAACTTGCGATAAATTTTAAATTCAGGTGTCATAATTTATAACACAATCCCACAATAGCTATTTACCCGTGAACTATAAGTCTTAATTTGCCACGATAAATATTTACCCATGACATAATTGGTGGCACAATTTTTTTTGTCACGATAAAATTTACCACGATGTATATTTACCCTGGCATAATTTGTCGCACAAGTGCATCTTTGCCACGATATATATTTACCCGTGGTAAAAATTTTCGGTATAATTGTGATATTGTCTTGAAACCTATTTTTCCCGTGGCAAGATCAAAACTTGCCACATATTTTGAATTCCCGTGGCGTAATTAGTGGCACATGTAACGATTTGTAGTAGTGAGGGCCTGCAACACAAATTGTGGAAAAACTAAGAGAGAAAAGCTTGGAGAGCTATTGTTAGGGCTTCTCATGTTGATCTTGTAATATAATCTCTCAGTTTATAGTAAAAGTTTATTCTCGGTGTCGGTGGATAGATATCATATTGATAGTGAACCACGTTAATTTATCGGTATGACATTGTTTATTGTTCGATTGAATCTTTGTTGCATCCATTATTGTTTTTCGATCTTTACTTTTGTCGTCGCACAACAGCAACCTCTGGTTGCCACTGTCCTTTCCCATAGCTACCACCAAAACACCAATAGACCACCACCATCTTACTTTCAATCGCAAAATCCCCTACCCCATGACGAAACCCTCCCCTTGATTGTCGAAAATTTGAAAACAATAAGACAAAAAATCAGAAAAAGGAACAAAATAATACAACTTTCAACTTATTTCCAAAACTGAGCGTGAAAATCCCAAACCTGTGGTTTGTAGTAACTGCGAACAGGTTAAAATAAGTCAAACAGCTGTTCGCAGTTAGCCCTTTGACTTATTTTGACCTGTTTGCAGTTACTAACTGCGAACAGATAGCTGCACAAATACGCAACAGCTTCCTTTCCTTCTCATTTTCCTATTTCTCAAAACCCTAGTTGTTCGCAGTAACTAACTGTGAACAGGTCAAAAAAAAGTCAAAGTTGTTCCCAGTATCTAAGTGGGAACAACTAGTTTTTTTTTAACCTGTTCGCAGTTACTAACTGCGAACAGCCCGAAACCACAGGTTTGGGAATTGCACGCTTACTTTTGAAAATAAGTTGAAAATTGAATTATTTTGTTCCTTTTTTTGATTTTTTGTTTTAATATTTTCAAATTTTCCTTGACTGTCAATCGTGGGTGGTGGGTGTTGGAAGGGAGTAGGGGGCTTTTTGCTTTGCGGGTGTTGGTTGGCACTGAGAGGTTAGGTGGGGCTATGTATGTGAAGGTGGTGGTGGTGAAGGATTTTTATTTTTCATTTTTTTTTGACAAGTGACCTACAATAGTAGGTTACCAATAAGTTAATAGGATGTCAGAGAGAAATACTATGATAATGCATTATCAAATTATTGTAGAAAAATGTTGATAGGTTATATTTTACTTTTTCCTTTAAAGAAAACAAAGCAGGGGTTCTAGTGTGGCCTAAATAGTTGTAGAGATAAATAACAATTGATCCTTCAAGCTATAAGTTAGTCATTATTCCTGAACAATATACCCTGCATTTCATACTGCATAGTAAATACAGAAGAAAACAATTACATCTCATACAACACTGGTAAGAAGTACCAAAGTAGTACTCCTATTACAGTTAGCAGCTGAAATGAATAAATGAAGAAAAAGAAAACTATTTTGATTAATGCCAAGCAGAAGCCGATACCAACATCCGGTCTTTCCAACCTAACAACATACCGCCATCTTTCTCCACCAACGTATAGTGTGCCGAGTAACACCGAAGCAATTCTCTTATCACAGAATTCACATACGAGCTCAAAGGGTATTGCTGGAACCCCGCCATCGTAAATCTCGATTTCCATTTCCCGAGCAGTTCATGACGCTCCACCCTGTCGAGTCCCTCACAAGCGATGACATTAACAATGTCCTTAGCCAAGCAGTGCTGCTCTACACTGATCCTCTCTTTCCTATCCCGAGGCATCGTCACATCAATAGACTCGAACATAGCCGAGTAGAAACTTAATGCTTCTATGAACCTCGTCAGAAAAGGCGTAGTATTGGTATTCGACTCTTGCTCTATCAAAGTCGTTACCTTGGGATGAAGTGATTTTACCATTCTCAACAAGCCGTCCCTAGGATTGTTGACATCGACACTCTCGTCAGGCGTATGGTGAAGCTGCAAAGGGAAATTCACTGCCACAGCTTCCCCCGGCCTCACATCGAGCATTTCTTTCGTGACCTCGGGAAGAAAAACGGGTACTGCATGAAACTCAACGGGTATACTGTGCTTTTCAGAGAGCGCTGCTAATCGTTTGCCAACAGCCTCCAAGCTCGCACCTCGAGCATACTGAGAGACGGGATCATCAATCCCGGTAATACGCACATACGGAGCACCACCTGGCCTTGCGGCTAGCGCTTGCAATAGCGTTAACCACTGGGTTCCCTGCGCAATCTGAAAATCTATGATATGGATTCTATCCTCATTTCTGCATGCTTCTGCTATAGCGCCGTTTGCAGCCATGTAACCGAACTTCAAGTACGGGCATATTTCGTACAGAAGGTGCATGTAAGATAACAACTCTTTACCGAGAGGCTCCTTACACTTAAGAGCCCGGTAGATGTTATTTCCCGAAGATTCTTTCCTTGCAACAAGCCCTTCAATCATATAAGCACCAAGACGCTGGATCGGCTCACCAGAAATCGAGACTTCTTTCCTTGCTTGTTCGACTAATTTCTCAAAATCGTCAAACCTGTTTTCAGATAATGCCCGTGCACATTCAATCAGTAGCTTCTTTAGATCACCCGATGGACTTTGAAGCTCCAGGATTTCCTCTTTCATGGCTGCCTTGTGACGTTTCTCACTCTGACGACCACCATTAGCGTCTGATATTCTTTCTCCTGAAGGAGATGGTGACTGAAGTTGAGACCCATGTGAGCCCTGTGAGCTGCGGTTCCAGGACCCTAATCTCTGACTTGGGATATGGTGTTGTCGGCTTCCTCCTCCGACTGATTCGTCACCCATAAGAACAGTCTCAAGCTCCTGCAAAGCATACCTCATGTTTGTTTCATAATCTGAATTTTGAGGAAACAAAATCCCACGAGTAGTCGGTAGAACAGTACTTGACTGGGAATCTTCTGAAAGGCTCGAGTTGAATCTTTGATAATAACTGTTTGTTTCCAACGGTGAATTACAAGACGGGCTTTTTCCCGAGAGAGACTCACTTGAGCTGTGATGCTCTCGGCTATCACTCAGTGTTGTGGCAGTATCACATTCGAAAGGCGATGAGAATGGCGAGATTGGAGAATCTTTTAAATTGAACTTCAGCGAACCAAACAGCCTGTTAGGAACTTGTGGAGAAGAATACTGAGAGGACACGTAGGATGAATCAGCACCGGTAACATTGTATCCGAAAATCTTGTGAGAATCCATGCTAAAGCATTAGCTATAGTGCTTACGTATAAAACCAGGTACTATAGGCTTCTAAGGAAGCCCTCTGGTTCGAAATCTTCCTGCAAAATTAAATAGAAAACTTTAGAAGCAACACACAATAGTCGAAATATACTGCAAAAATTGCACATCCCCTTTCTTGTATTAGACTACGTTATGGTACTTGAAACGTTGATGACTCGGTTACAAGCCTTAAAGAAGTCTTCCCGAAAAACGTCATAGAACGATTCGAACTACAGAAATTGTTAGGGTATATAACATATTCTGGGCCTCCGCCATCAGCTTAATCTGATGGTTGAGGCCCAAGATATGTTATATACACCAACAAAAACTATAGAAACTCGATAAAAGTGCTCTAATGACAACTACCTAAACCAACGGACAAACAGAAGCAGAAAATCCCAGAATAAGAAATTTAGAATGATTTAACAAAACCGCCCCTTTCCTATGGGGAGCAACGTCTATGTTTTCTCCTTAGTCATCCTGAACTTCATACCATGTCATGTCACATATGCCAAAACTTAGCGAAGGCAATAATGTGATAGTTATGATGAACAGAGATCTACATAAAACGTAACAATTATTCATGATCCACTGCCTTTTACCTAAGAACTTTATCTCAAGAACATTACCGGTTTTTATAGCTTCAATAAATCGTTAAGAGGTATTTGATCGATCTAGATTTAGATAGCGGTCTTCCTCATTTTCACACCCCATTATGCTTCCCCGTCTCATTTCCACACCCGTCTATTTGATTTAGATAGCCCAAATCTAATAGGATCTAGTCTGTTCTAGGAAACTAAATAAAAGAGGTATTTGATCGATCTCCTAACGTCCTAACATCACTTAATAAAATACACACAAACTTTAGCTAACTGGGAGTAAAAGTAGATGGCTTGCTATATACCAAACAAAAAGAATTTTACTACAAATTTTTTCTAATCTTACCAAACCTACTCTAAAAACAAATAAGAATACATCTAAGCCAATTCTAGCTACTCTAATAAATTCATATGTTGAGGAGTAAACAAGATGCTTATGCCATTATGTGATTTATGTTCACAAGCTTATGTACCATTGCTTAAGTTACTCACCCATTTATAACAAAGCACCTAACATAACAATCAAAATATAAGCCTTTTTTGAATACTAATAATATCCCAACAACTAAATCAAAGAGAAATACACTTTTATTCATCAGAAAAACTTCAATTATTTTACTCAAATGTTCACAAAACAGTCAATACACAGAATTTAAAAGCACAATCCTATAGAAAAAACCATCCTTATAAGCATAAGAACAAACTTTTTTGCCCAATTATGATTGTTTCCTCTTTCTTTCAACCACCATTCAGTTCAATTGCAAAGTTTTTTTTGTTTGTGTAACTAAACTAAAATACAAAACCCAAATAATAATCAAAATTTCAACTCTTTATGAAAATTCCTTCAAGCAAATAAAAATAAACAAATAATACTCATTGCCCAGATAACCTTAAAACTCAAATTTCAAGAATTGAACTCAATTCACCATTCAATTCACTTGCAAAAAGCTGGCCTTTTTTTGTAGCTAAACTAAAACACTACACCCAAATAATAAACAAAATTTTAACCTTTATGAAAATTCCTTCATGCAAATTGCAACTAACAAAAATAAATAATACCCAGATGACCTTAAAACTCAAAATTCAAAAATCAATTCACCATTCAATTCAATTATAAAAAGTTACTCTTTTTTTGTGTAGCTAAACTAAAACACAAAACTCAAATAATAAACAAAAATTTAACCATTTATAAAAAAATCCCTCCATGAAAATAACAAAATAAATAATACCCAGATAGCCTTAAAACTCAAATTCCAAAAATTGAACTCAACTGCAAAAATTCAATTCCAAAAAGGTTTTCTTGTTTTTTTGTGTGTGTTTGTGTGTGTGTGTATTTTAACTAAAGCACAAAGCTCAGATACTAAACAAAATTTGAACCTTTTCAAGAAAACCCATCAATGTTCAAAAAACAAAATAAACAGTACCCAGATAGCCAAAATAAAAAATTAACAAAATACATAATCCTTAAAACTCAAACCTCCGACATTAATTGCACTAACCCAGAACACAAAAACCAAAATAGCAAGCAACCAAGAAAGATTAATTAAGGAAGAAGAATAAAAGTTCCAGATTAAAAAATGAAACAAAAAAAGGGAAAGTACCTGAAATTAAAGGAATAGTAATGACGAGATGTTTATGAAATAAAAAAAAAAAAAAAGGAAAAAGGGGTCAAATAATGATTTTGACTGTAATTTAAAAAGGTTGACAAACTTGAGGAAATGTTTGAATTAAAGATCTTTGAAAACAAGAATGAATAAAAGATGGTTTCGGATTTTATAAAGGGAGGATAGAATTGGAAAGTAGCGTGTTAGGATTATAAACAGCATCATCTGTGACCGCCGACCACACGTTGGGGTATGTCTATCGATTATCAATGGAGTTTGAAGTACGAGCTTTCCTTTTTTTCCCTTTATTTTTTTGTGTTCATACTACTACCTACTAAGATGCTTCTACGCGCTACTTTTAATGCTTTATTTAACTTTTTAGTTTTTATACTTCTATTTTGTTTTATGTCCAAATAAAGGGAGTTTTTTATTATTATACTTTAAGTGATAGTAATATTTTTAACAGCGTATATAATTATCAGTTGTAAGTATTTTAAAAGAGAGGTAATCTCTTATATTAGGGGTGAACAATGTTAGTCTTGTAATAACGTGTCTATTTTTATAAGATTATGACATTGATGATGTAAGTGTTTGTATGTTGTTTTGAAAAATAAAACTTGTCGCGATACCCTTGAAGTAATGCTAAGTTTTTGAATTTTTGATCTTAATTTGATGATGACTTGCCAACTTATTACGAAGAGTATTATAAGTGTATAATATAAAAATGGATATGTGAACAAAATTGTAAAAGTATAGAATTGAATCTGAATTGAGTCTAATGTATTATATAATAATATGACAAATATTATGTTACACTAATATTTTTTATATTTTGTATATCTTCCTTTAAGTAAATTAGTATATTATGTATATTATAAGAATATTGCAACGTCCATATTTATCTCATTTGTATTTCTTTATATACAATGAATAACAAGTCATGTGCAACGCAAACCATTCTAGTATCTTGTTTTATTCCATTAGAGCCCATTGATAAAGTGAGAAATTTAAATAAGTTTGTATAACGAGGTAGAATTTTATAATTGAGGTTTGAATTTAAAATATTCACAAACGTTTATAGAAATATGGCATTTAGATTTTTAATTTGCGTCAAAATATTAAGTCAAGTAACGCTAGTATTGGACAAAATAGTTAGTTGAAACAACATACTGTAAAAAAACAATAACTCAATAATAGTGCTTAATTGTCATATATAAAATTAGTGCTTAATTGTCATATATATAATTTTGCATTTTAACATTCCTTGAACACGTAAAGGAGCCAATTCATCCATACTAGGAATATTTGTATCATATTTCACATAAAAAGAATTCACATCATCCACTAGTGAATCCCAACCTTCATCTCCATTCTTCTAAAACTTTTATCTTTGCGACACGAAGTAATGCCAGAGCATTCACAATATCTTAATCTCGTTTTTGCAAATATAGACTTAGTAGATAAGCGATCCCAAAAACTAATTTCACCAAATGCATCATGAAAAAATAATCATAAGTTTATATGCCATCCAAAATAGCTTGAGTTTTAACTATATGATCATTTTTAGCAAGAATAAGAGCATAACTACTGGTGAAAACATATTGATGAAATTGTAAAAAGATTTGAAATGAGAATTCCAACGAGTATCGTCAGGCCTTTGAAGGCCAACTTCTTAATTTAATCCCTTTTGTGTTAGAAGCACACCTTTATATAATCATTTTTCAACCATTTTAGTTTGTTTTTCTCGAAACTCATCTTTATGTTTATAAGAACTACACACTTTTCTAAGTAAGATTAACCAAACCAATAAGACGGCTAACATGAACATGTGTGTGTACAACCTTAACAAGAATCAATTGAAGTTGGTGAGCAAACCAGTCTACATAATGTGTCGATGAACAATCCGCAATTATTAAACTCATAAACTCATTAATATGACCTCGTATGTCGCTTGTTCCATAATAACCTTGTTCTCGTACACGATATGGATTCAAAGACAATTGAGCAAGCATGGAATAGATTGTTTCTTTAAGTGACCCAATAGAAATACTAGTAACATGAGCAAGACTAACTAAATGCTTCATAACAAATCCTCTTTTATCAACATATCTTAAATCAAGAGTCATTTATCTTTTGTAAGGGACATCACAAGATTCATCAACGATAAAGCAAAAGACCTTATCATACCATGATACTTGAAACTGTCATACATAATCATACCATTAGTATAGGGAAAAACATGCTTTCCTGGTTTATAAGGATCTCTTTAATTATAAGACCTTCTAATCTCATCACAATCATTTACATCATATTCTGAAATTGGAAATTTTTCAACAAGATCAGAAGAAAGAGTACATACATCATAATACGTTTTTAGTAGAAAAGGGTATGATTCAATGGAGCTTGTGAGTATTGATGTTGAGTGTCATCAAGAGGACTTACTTGGTGAGTTCTCGAATGTTGATATGACCGGTAAAACTTTCTTTCGAAATAGCTATCCATCGTAAACTGTAAAATACAATCATTAATCAACATCAATTCACCATTTGAAAATAATTGCCAAAAATCGTAAATTAATTGTCTATGAAAAAATTAACTAGAATAATCTAATATTTTCATGATTTTCCTACAATAATCTCATCTATTGATTAATTATAAATAATCCTAATTTTATGGGGTATTTTCCTAGAGCAAACTCGGATAACTGGATGACCTGCTATAGCAAGTTTTTTTTTTTTTAAAAAAAGATAAATTAATAAAAATGTTCAAAAAAAATGTAAAAAAAATTTATAGAACTTTTTATAATTTTTAAAATTTTTCACTATCATTATATTAATTTTTAGTTTACGTTTTTTAGTAAATTACCTACTATAACAAGTCATCTGGATACTTAAGTTTACTTTAGGCAAATACTACATGAAGTTGGGATTATTCATGGTTAATTAATAGTTAGAATTATTAAAGAAAAATCATGAAAATATTACATTATTCTAAGTAATTTTTCCTTATCTAAACTTCTATTTCAATAAATTCAAACAAATTTATACAAATTCAAAAAATGTTTAATGAACATTTGTAGAATTAAATTACTAATTAATTAACATTCCAATTAAGTCCAATAAATTTCAACAAATCATAAAGTAAACCCAAAATGCAAAAATTACCACCAATAAAGCCAAAAATCCTAAATTGCAATTGTAGAAAAGATTTATCAATTAAAAAAATTTACAATATTCTTTTGGTAAGAAAGAAAAAAAGAAAACAAAGGTAGAGAGTTAGATATATACATACACAACCACACAAGGGCATACTTGCAACGACGCACAAGGCTTATCAGGAGTTGTCGGCGTCTAGGCAAACGGATTTGGTCCCGGTTGGTTACGGGGCCGAAGGACAAGGGGACAAGGGGACAAGGGAAATTGTTGTGTTGCTTTGAACAAGGGGAAACGAGGTTGGAAAAATTGGGAAATCTTCTGTTAAAACTCAAAAGATAAATTGCATGATTTTCACATTAAAAAATGTGATTGATGGGATTTGAACCCAGGTGAGTGTTACCAATTATTGCTATGCTGGTGTAATTCATGACTAAGTGTAATACAACATACCATTACTTTCAAATAATTGGGATCGGGTACATGCTATTAATCGTCCATGGAGATTATTCTTCTACATTAATTATTCAGTTTCTACCATTTAAATTTATAAGTCTAGATCCTTTATGCATATACCTTTTCAGTCTTGGCCTCTAAGTCATTTAAGTCTTCATCATGTTAGAAAAAATTAAAAAAAGTAAGTATGGTAGAGTGTTAAACATAAAATTACTACATTATTTTTCCTTATATTAATGAAAAGTTATAAAGATATTTAAATAGAGATGCGAATAACTAAATTTCCTAAAATTAAGTCACTAACTTAGTGCTAAATTTGAAAAGTTAAATAACCCATTAACCCACTACTACTAATAACTTACTAAAATAACCTACTCCTAATTAATAGCTATATTAATTTTAAATCAAATCTCAGCTCTCCCACTTGATTCAAAATTTTCTTCATCATTTTCATGGAGCATCTATCTCCATTATTTGCGAAGTACTTCTCTTCATACGGTGACACACTTCTCATCATCATTAATTTCACTTTAGCCGATACACATTCTAACCAACCATCAATGGAGCACTTCTTTCCAAAAACTTGCGAATCACTTTTTATCACCAAACTTGTTGATACACATAATCACAACCCTTGACATTTTAGAGCACATATCTCTATTATTCATCTTGATATCAAAAACTAACCTGCAAATCATCTCTACATTGAGCACGACTTTCTTACTTGTGAAGATAGCAACTTCACCTCAATTACGAAAAGCCCTCTTTTTCATAATACTCAATTTTTTTTAACGTAACAAACTTTCTTTTTTATTGCTCTTATCTACTCAACCTCCCCTCTCTTTCTTTAAACATTATTATACCATATCATTACCTTGGCTCAGATACCACTATGTTGGAAAAAAATTAAAGAAAGTATGGTAGAGTGATAAACGTAAAACTACTACATTGTTTTTCCTTATATTATGAAAAGTTAAAATGCGATTTAAATAGAGATAAAAATAACTAAATTTCTTAAAATTAAGCTGCTAACTTAGTGCTAAATTTGGAAAGTCAAACAATCCACTAACCCACTATTACTAATAACTTATTAAAATAACTAACTCCTAAATAATAACTATTTTAATTTTGAATCAAATCTCAACGCTCACTGCTTTTTAAGTTCCACGAGCTTCAAATTTCTATCATTCTTATCAATTCGCTAATACCCTATCTTTACAAATGTCCAAACCATCTTAAACAATTCTCTTTCATGTTTTTTTCTACTTCTTCCCAATTTTAATAGACTATTGTTCATCAAATGATCTTATTTAGTACATATTTCTTCATGTATGATTTAAAGCATAGTCAACTGAGATCTTGTTTGATTCATCTTAATGCTTATTTTCATAAAATTAACTTTTTAGAATTTTTTTCATATGAAACTAAAAATATTAAAAATTAAAATCATACATTGAATAGTGTGAAAAACAGAAGTGTAGCAACTATTAAAAATTAGAGGAAGTATATATTTATCATTCCTAAATATTTTTTATATCTTTATTTTAGATTCTATTTCTCTGAATAAACTTAGTCATCCCTCAAAATATTCACATTTACTCTATTCTCAATTTACCTGCTATGATCATTTCAAAAAACTTACCCCACACATGAATAGTCTAGATCTGCAATAGGCAATAGTGCTTATTATCATCTTTTTCTTCCAAATTCCTACCATGACAAATAGGAAATGAGACTTTTTATTTTCTATGTCTCAACTTAAAAGTCTCATCTTAAAGTCTCATAAATTTCATTTCCTTATACTAAACACCCCTTCCACATCTGAATTAGCCAGTAGCTCTAATATATATTTATAAATCCAAGTAAGTTTTGTACAAAATCCAATTCCAAAAGTCATAAAAATGTCAAAAAGCTCTCCTTCACTTTACTCTTACACAAACAAAAACAACTTAACATCCACCGCAAAAACAAGTAGAATGCGACATATTTGGCGACGTAAAGAATGAGCTACCCACTCCCTCGACAACCACGCGCCAGTCGTGAGAGTGAAAGAAACATGCACAAATGGAACCCAGGTGCGATTGCCGTGTTCAACTGTCGTCATCACATGCTCACTATCAGCTAGACGCAATTTTAACCGATTCAAAATTAACCCTGAATTGAATTCAATTGTTAGTATAGTGTCTAAACAGGGTAATGAACACAATTGCAGTATTGAGAGTGATGCAGTTTATCGTAACATCTAAATATTGTCGGTCGAATTATAAGATATTCCATAAAACAGTCTATAATGCAGTTTTTTTACACCTTTACTACACGGAAAATATCGGTTCGTTTGTTTCAAAAACATTTATTCCCTCCGTTCCTTAAAGAAATTCCCATTGTCATTTTGGATATTTTATTTGTCGTTCCAACAAATAATCTTTCTATTTATATCATAAATTTTTGGACAAAAATAACCTTATCTATCTTCATTATAATATTTTAATAATACTTATGATTCCCACATATCTTCCACTAACTTCATTTTAACATTAATATAATCCTCATGATCCCCACATGTTTCCCACTAAGTTTATAAATATATTTTTTATTAGTTGTGGATTTGTGGTCCTTATAATTTTTCCACTAACTTTCTTTTAATATTTTTTTAATATTTATGGTTCTCACTTTTCTTCCATCAAACTTATTATTCAATAAAATAATATAACCACTATTTTAAATATTCTATTATTCTTAATTTCCGTGAACATTCTTTGTGGGAATCTCTTTAAGAAACAAAAGGAGTACAATATTGCCAATGCGATGCGTTCCGAAATTATTAGTTAAGTATTTGGTTTTTGTTAATTGAACTATCAAATTTTCATTCTTAGGTACTTTAATGGTATTTGTTGGAATATTTCTTAGCCTTAAATGGCATGTGTTTTCTTTTTAAAGTTAAAAGAAGATAATAATGATGATGATGATGAGCTATTATAAAGGAAGTGATGATGCTCTACTACATTTTTAGCTCACATGCCTTATGCAATTTCATAAGTGGAATAATTTAGTGAGCAAGATTGCAAAGATCACTTTAATGGTTGAAATTTTTGGTTAATCTACAAAATTTAGTAATTTGGTCTAAATATTTTAGATTTTAATATTTTAATGGTTATAATTCACAAAATATAATTATTGAGATTGTAATTCACAAAAGAAATAAATTTTAAAATTATAATTACTAAATTATTTTTAAAAAGTTTTAAAATTAATCCGATTCGAATTGACATAAAAGAAAATAATACAACCTCAAATTCATTAGGCCAATGGTATGATGTGTCTACGATCAAGCCTGACTATGGAATGCCATGCTGTATTAAGATACGATCTTTCACTAGCTTTGACTTTGAATTTGACGTGGCACGCGGTACACTCCTACTAGTACATTCTTAATTTCTTATGTGGGTTCCATTTTCCCGATTAAGTTTTCTTTTCTGGGACCTGCCATTCATGCTGACTAGGAAAAAAATATTTCTCGGTCATCCATTTTTTGAGATGTAAGTAGTCACCTTTTTTGAATATATTAAAAACATGAAGATCTTTGATGTCCTTGTCATTTTTTTTTTAAAAAAAAAGAAAGACACTTCTATATTTAATTTCTCTTTTAGCCTTTTATGGTTGTTTTAAACATAAGTAAGGTAAATAATTATTTAGGGTACTTAGAATTAGAAATGACTCTAATATCTAAAAACTCTGATTGATGAAATAAACACTAAATAATTTATAGTTTATAATTAGTTCTTTTATTAATTAAGAAATATATGACATGTCTACATTTATAGTGATAATTATGATACATAGTGTCCGTCTCTATTATTTTTCTAAACACCCGTTAAAGTTTGAAATTGATCCTTCTTAAACAGGCATCAATTCTTTCAGTTTGCTTAAAATACATAAAATGCCAAAAAGGACATTGATTCCTTTTTATTTATTTTAGGGCAATTTTCAAGTCACATATTTAGCCAACAATATTTTTATATTTTTATCATTGTTATGATATTGCTTATTTGTATTATTCCTCAGTTATCCTTTTTAACTATCTGATTGATTTTATTAACATTCGCACAAAAAGTCTCATTTTTATTTTTGTGTTACAACGTATGAAATCCTAGTTATTAGCTTTGGCTTAGTGCTAGGCTTGGTTTTCAGATGCACATATATCTTTTGATTTGAGGTTCTAAAATCGATTTATGGACATTCTCCCCCTAACGTTCTTTAATTTTTATTATTTGATGTAGAAAACTTTATCTATTTTTCATATTTCTTTAAGAGTATATAAAATGTCATGTGTGCTTCAACCAAAAGCTTTAAGTATAGTTGAGGCCCCAATCTCAATTTAAATTAATGACTTTGGTATTAAAATGTTTTATCGAAGAAGAGTCATTAACAATAAATTAATACTAAATAGCTTATTTGTTAAATGAATTTTATCTTACAACTTGTTTATTTATAGACAACTCTAGCTCATGGATTTGGTATAAAGAATTCATATAATTTCACAGCCCGTTTGGTTTGGTTAGTGCTACTAAATGATGGTAATGAGAATTATTTATAGGGTAAAATTTCATCAAAAGTTTCATGTCATTCCTATGGTGCTGAAACTTTGATCACAAAAAGTCTTTTTGTCCCTTTATTTATAGATTTCCATTACTTGATCACAAAAAGTCTTTTTGTCCCCTTGTTTATAGATTTTCATTACCTCACAATACCACCCTTCCTAATGGTAATGTATTGGAATGAAATTTATGAAGAAAATAAGATCATTGAAGTTGGACAAGATTGACCATTAAGGTAGTAAGAGATTTTGCAACCAAAATTACGCTAGTTTTTATTCTCATTACCGTCGTTTAATACCATCTACTAAACGAGCCGTTAAAGTTATCAACTACGTCATATTCATTCTGTTAGAGTATATAACATATCCTAGGACCTCAACTATCGACTTAAACTTTTTGTTGAGTTGGTTCATATATTACATATCCTGAGGCCTGAACCATCAACTAAGCTTTTAGTTGAGGCTTCAAGTTATTTTATATACTCTAACATATTCTAGAATGTGGAGTACAAAATTTTGAGTTCTAAATTATAGATAGGTCTATGGGTCTTTTAAAGCTTGAAATTTTCTTTCGCAAGTGACCTGAATTTCATAAAGATGCTGTTGAAAATAGGATGTAGATTAAAATAAAGATATTATTTCAGAATATTATGTTTTAGGAAATTAAGATTCTTTTTAATATTTAGAATATTAAGGTTATTTTATTTCCTAATTATTTAGGTTTAGGTTAATATTTTATTTCTTTATTTTAGTCCTTATTACTTGTATAAATAGAGGTAGTACTCCTCATTATTATGCAATATAAACCAAATATTCAAAGCCCATCAGTCTTAATTCCGCATTATGATTTTCTTCATGGTATCAGAGCCGTAAGGTTTTCCTAGACAGAAAAACCCTACCGATATTTTATCATTGATCATAATCGACCAAAATCGATCCAAAACAAAAAGTAAATCAAAACAAAAGCAATCAAACCAAACCAATAAAAAAAATCAGATGGAAAACATGATGTTTTCATTGGTAGAAGTTGAGCAAATTATCCTCCTTTTCCAACAAAAAAACCAAAAAATCGACACAAACCCAAAAATCAATAAAAAAAAACCCAAAGGTATTCGAAAAATTTAACAGAAAAAGTTACACCAAGTGGTGTAAAGAAATGAAAATTGAACTTGGCGATTGGGGGATGCTCAATCATATCACCATCATTCCCCTGACGACCATAATTCTACAAGGGAAACAATATGATTGCAGGGTTATGTCATGGATTCTCGCATGTATTAACTCCGACATTATCGACCTCGTTATTTCATTCACTACTACAGCCCATGAAATATAGACTTGGATTCATACTCTATACGGGCCAATTTCGCTACCTCCCGTAAATGGCACCATCCAGCATGAGGTCGAGAGGGGGAGTAAAGAGAAAGATAAATATCAAAGTCCAAAAAAAGAAGGGACAAATAAACTAGAAGCAAAAACACCCAAACCCCAACTCGAAAAACACCCCGAGAAAGGTTCTCCAAAGGGAGAAGTAAGCAAGGATAACCAAATCTTTGAACCCACAAACTTAGGATCCCAAAAATCATTAGAGAAAGAAATACTAGATATGAAAAATTAAGAATATATTTCCAAAAAATGAGTTTTATATGGAGGCTACTTATTTGTTACCCTTGTCTAATCTAAAACTACCCAAATGGCAAACCCTTGACCCACTAACCCACGAACTAAGCCACCAACCCATATCTTCTGCCTATCTACCCTTTAAATAAAATCAACCCGATTTTATCTTCGAATCCCAATTAACCCAAAAAATCAAAATGCAAATTGTTGACCCAAAACAAAAATTAAACCAACCCTTCTTATTTTATTATCTTTTATCCAAACTCAAAATATTGAAAATCAATTGTGACAAATTTGCTGAAGAGATTATCAAAATGTCCTTTTGTAATATCAAAAGATCAATTAGTAGACTTTCTATTAAAGGCGATTGGATTTGAAGAGTTGAAGATTATTGAGCAAGTTCGGTTTCGGTGATTTAACTTGGGGAGTGTAGAAAAATAGGAAAGTAGAATAAAATAAAGATATTATTTCAAAATATTATGTTTTAGGAAATTAAAATCTTTTTTGATATTTAGAATATTAAGGTTATTTTATCTCCTAATTATCCAGGTTTAGGTTAATATCTTATTTTAGTCCTTATTACTTGTATAAATAAAGATAGTACCTCTCATTATTATGCAATATGAACAAAATATTCAATACCCAAATCATTTTTAATTCCGCATTATGATTTTTCACCGCTCGAAATGGTATTCAAATTGAATGTGGCACCAAAAGATCACTTAATGCATGTATATTCTTACAATTATTTGAGGTTTGTTGGTACTGTGTTATCTTTTATCTTCTGTTGGTGTAGTGTTTACCCGATGATGATGAAACTTCATTTTAGAATTCATGTTCTTATATTGGTCTTATTAGGGCCGTTTTTGACCATAGATAAGATAGACATCTGCTTAGGGCCCAGATTTAAAAAGGCTCTAAAATTAGAAAATGCTAGTTAATGAAAGTAGACACTTAAAAATTTGCAATTTATGACTTGTTTTTTTTATCATTTAATAATTATATGGCATGTCTACATTTTTAATGCTAATTATAATATATAGGGCCCGTCTTTGTTATTTTTCCAAACACCCGTTTAATTCATAATCGACGCTTCATGAGGAGGGCCCATTTTTTCAATTTGCCTATAGCCTATACAATGTCAGTAATTGCACTCGAACTTATTATAGTCAATTGCAACCCATATTTAAATATTGTATCCAAGTTGATTATCCTTGACCTCCCACATCTTCTAGACCAATCATAAGTGGCATTGTGGTTCTTCTGTTCTTGTATGTGGATTCTACCAACCCTCTATATTATTTCATTCATTATACGTATTGCAAATACATAATTCGTTTTCCTTGCTTCAACAATATCATAGGCGCCATACTTAATTGTCAAAAAATTAATTCAATTAAAAATTTAGATTGATGATTGATGCCTCTTTATACAAGAGCCCTTTAGACTAAAAGTGTAGATGCAACCAGTGATAGATCCAGAATTAGAAAACATAGGTGGAACCAATATGCAAAATATTAACGTTTATGTTAAAAAAATATACATAATCAAATTTTTTAAAAGTTTAGAGGAAATAAAATTATGGACAAACTATAATTTAGTACAATTATTATCATCAAACTCTTCATTTTTTAGCCTTTCAATTGCATCTAAAATTTGCTCATTATTATTCATTCAAATTAATATTGAACTTGAAGTGTTTTGACAAAGAATATTGAATAATCAATTAATAATTCTCTCACTAAATTAATATGGAATACCTTAAATTATATTGTATTGACTTTGGAATAATTTGGCCCTAAAAAAAAGTTAATAAAAAAGAATTAGTCCATCAAAGAATTGACAAAAAGCTTAAAAGAGTCCATCACGGTTAAAATAATTGTTGACTCCAAATTTTTTTACTAAAAAGAATATATTTTAAAATCATCTTAAATAAGTTGGTTAAGCAAGGTAATTAATGTTTCTTAACCTATGTCCTTGTGACCTTGTGACATAGATTAGATAAAGGAATAACATCTATATTAAAATATCCCAAAATAATACATGTGACATTTATTTTGGTACAAAAAATAATAGTTTTAATACTCCCTCACAATATTTCTAGTAGCTTCGGTTACTTTTTCACACTTGCCGATATAATATTTGAACTCTTAGTATCTTCAATTATGTATAATTATATAAAAATTTGATATTAAAATCCTTGTATTGAGACGAATAAATCAATATCTCAATTGAATATGTTTTAACTTATAGACATAAATTAAAAATAAAATAAAAATTAAGAGTGATAAAGTAAATAAATCACAAAAGTAAGTGAGATTACTAGGAAGAAGTATAAACGGTAGTAATGTTATCTTTAACTCGCAATTGATTTAGGACTAGTATGGAGGCCTAATTATAATCACCAACTACCACTTAAGAAGTGGGCTCAAAAACCACAAAGACAACTAAGCAAAGAAAAGTTTTTTTAAAAAAAAACATGCCGCAATTAGCTCGGATACAATATAAGTCCTCATATCTGAGGACTAGGGTCTAAATATTTCACTTTTAAATAAAGGGTGTTTGGGTTTTGAACTTGTAACCTTTAGTGACGCTGGCTTTTGATATCATGTCAAGAAACCAACTTAATTAAAAATTTAAACTTAAAATTAAAGTCATATGATAAATTATATAGTCTAACATTAACTACATCAACCAATTCAACGATGCTTTTTGGTGTTTGTTGATGTTGAATAGCTTTAATAACTCTAGATAACTCCATGTCTTAAAAGTAAAAATAAAAATAACAAAGTAGTATTCACCAATTGGTTTGCACCGAAACTATTTCCCCTTAAGAATTTGATCATCAATTAAAAGATAACTAACAACTTAATTTAATATTGATTCAATTGATATTAACCCCTAGACAAATTCTACTCAAAAATAAAGCACGAATTGATCTGTGCTCGGTAAAATAATACAAATTATTAACTAATGGCAACCCAAGACCGATTGACACTCAACTTGAACTGGAACCGACACCGAGTCGGTGCAAACTCAATATTTTGAATAATTAATCTTCAACAAATCCCTAACTAGCCGACATGATTTGAGTGTGAATTATTGTGACACATAACCGTAAAGTAACCAATTCGAAATATAATCGAACTAAATGACACTCGTCCAAAACCTATCTATTAACACCCGAAAGAACACCTCTTGTTACAATCTTAATCAAACTAAACCAAATTAATTTATTTTAAACTTTTTTAGTCCAATTCAAATCAAATTTACTACTTATAAAAAATTCAAACTGTAAGTCGAATTAGGAAACCAAAATAATAAATTAAAAAATTGAAAGTTATAGAAGCAAAAGTAGAGAGTAAAAAATAAAACTTGAATTGTTGATTAAATGCTTATTTTTGCTTGTAAGAGAGCTTAGTTTTTTTATTATTGCCTACTAAAATGAAAGTAAGATCATATATTAATTTTGTTTGGAATTTCGGTTTTTAGTCTTTATTAGGGTCAAACCTAGTCCAAAACAAAAATATTTTAGTTTATAAATTTTCAATTCAAATTCAAACCAAATTATAAATAGTCCAATTCATATTCCTTTTTTGATTTGGGTTCATTTGATCTATAGTTTTTATCCGAATATTTTTCACCTCTTGGTCAGGGTTCAAAATTTTCAAACTCTAATGGTTTGAGTCCGGATCTGGGTCAACAAAAAATAATGAGTTTGGGTCCAGGTCTGACTAGATTCGACCTAGACCCGACCCATAACCATCTATACAGACAATGATGTGCTGTGTGCTATTTCATGGACATTTATTGAATAATATCATTGTAAGACGCGTTACATACATAAATTAAAATTATTAACTAATATAAATATGTTAAAAAGGCATAATAAGAGTTTTTTTTTTTTTGAAGTCGAGAAGACGTTGGATATTGGGTTTAAAGGCCCACGACAGGTCTGTTGGGCTTGGAGCCTAGGCGTGTTGGGTTTGCAAGTCAAAAGACAAGAGATGACGTCCCTGCATTGTTTTCTTTTTCTTCACTAAAATTCATTAAACAATTTTAATGATAATTTGTTATTAATTAATTTCCAATTTTAATTAATTAAATTGGTAATTACAACTTGATTATATTAATGTGATTAATATAAATTAGGCGAGATTTTTTTAATAGTTTATTTTTCTTACATATGCTTAAAATGATAAATTTAGATTTATTGATTTTTTATTCACGAAAATTAATTAGTTGGGCTACTTTTTATTTTATTTAATGGAGTATGATTAATAAAATTTAGTGTTGTACATGTTGTTGAAGCAAGAGCTAATTCTCATGATATTGGTGATGAGTTTGATTATCTCATTGCCCATGCTCTAGCTTGAACACTTGAGAGTAAAGATGCGAGTAGTATAGGGTATGAGAGGATATGTTTTGGATCAATTGATGAACTGATCATTGGGGATTACATAAAATGCTTTGATGAAGGCTATGTAGTGCTAACATAAGGTTTTGAGGGGTGCCTTGATCAAGGCAAGACTCGAGTGAAGCTTTACATGACCAAGGTAGCACCTCACTCGAGTATAGGAAGCAACTGACAATGTTCGACCTGGTCGAGCAAAGGGCCGCTAGATCGAGCGAGATATAGGACAGAAACTGACGAATTTTTGTTGTGGAAATTACTTGGGTTTCAAGGCCTTTAGTCTTAGGGTTTCTAATTTGTCTTAGACTATATATATATATATATATATATATATATATATATATATATATATATATATATATATATATATATATATATATATATATATATATATATATATATATATATATATATGTATATATTAGAACATAATGGAGAGACTTATACATAGAAAAACTAGGGTTTAGCCTAGAGAATTCTTTTTTCCTTGTATTAGTACATTTGTGAGGGATTGACATCGAAGGTTCAATCTTTACCTTGAGAGAGTGTTCTTAAGACTTGAGTGAGTTGAGTCATTGATGTATGTTGATTCATTAATGGTAAGAAACATGTTTTGAGGGAGGTATACTTAGATACTTCATTAAATCTTTGTGTTCTTGTTCTTTGGTGTTGTGCTCTGTTTTTGTGTCTGTTTGTTTATTTGTTCCTTCACTAAACCTCACAAACCCTTGCATTTTAATTGGTTTCACATCTTTAGGTGAGATTTTTGAGTAGTTTGGTGGGTGAAAGTGAGAATGTTTATGAGGAAATAAGATTGGAGACTTAACTAAGTTTCATATTTCATCGGTTGCATGATAAATATGCAACATGATGTAGGAGACTTTTCCAGAACCAAATACAATGATAATTGGGTTTTATGATACGAAGAAACAAATAGTTGGACTTGGATTGACAGCAGAGAAAATAGATTACTATAGTTACGATTGCATGATCTATTGGGGAGATAACAAAAATGCCAGACGTTGTGAAATTTTGTAAGAGAAGTAGGTGGAGAATAGACAATATAGGAAACAAATGTATTCCAAGGAGAAGAGCGATTTGTAGGAGGCGACTAGATAAGGTCTAATTTTATTTTGGCTTATTAAGTGACCTAAATTTTTAGTCGCCATAGAGTTGTGAATTGCTTTGACCCTACTATTAGACGACTTAATTAATCGCCAACGCTTTTTTGTTCTCTCTTTTTCTTTTCTTTTTTTTTTTTTTTTTTGCAATGGTAGTAGAGGTTTGAAAATTTTATCGCACATAGGAAGTTGTAAATGAAGAGGTGTTTCAAAACCTCCTATTATTTTTAATATAAAAAATAAACATCGTTGTTGCTTATTTGCTGTGAATATTATTTGATATAAAACGTATTCGCATTAATCTTTACATTAAATTCTCTATTCTCAAACTGTTGAATTATTATCTTATCAACCATCACATATTAATGAAAAATTTAAAGTTGATAAATAGAATATATACTTACATTTTTCTTTAAAAATCACATTTTTGATATATGTTGATATTAAAAACTCTAAGCATCGCACAAATTTCTATATTAGTAATTTATTACATACAATATAAAGTTAAGGCCGCAAGGGCGAAGTAAAAACATAAAATAAGTTTTGAGATCTGATTTATTTTACATTTTGATTTTCTTTTGTTTATTTAGAGCGTAATTAACATCAACTAATTAAACAAAACATAATAGTATCCCTTAGTTTTAGAGGGATTATAATAATGAAAGTGATTTTCTTTCACAAGCTAAGAACCACCCCTTTTAAGACGTTATGTAGCCTTTTCCCTCTACCAAATTAATTAGCAATTTTGTTTAATACAAGGTAAATTGGGAGAAGGGAAGATTTTAGAGAACAACATGAATTAAACTTAAAATTAAATTATAATACTATACATATTTCAACTAAAACAAAATTTGATTTTCTATTGACTAGTAATATTATATCGTATCTAAATTTACTACTCTAAAAAATTTTTAAAATATAATTTAACAGAATATCCTAACCTTGTTTTGATTCATCATCTCTAATTTCTCATCCATATGCAGAGATAATTAGAATTTTTTTTATTAAAAAACCGCAAATTCTTCAAAAATATAAGACTCTTAATAGTTTAATGGTCGCTAGCAGTCCCCACTCTTTGATACCGAGTTGTAGAAACAAAATATTATTCACGTGCGCTTTTAATTTGTACAATGTATTTAGTCCACACAGTTGGTACAAAAGACTTAAAATATAGATACATTATACTCCCTTCACTCCATTTTAATTGTCATATTTTTTTATTTGGCAAAACCATATTAATTGTCACATTTCTATTTTTGTCAATTTTTTTTTACCTAAATATTCTTAGTTCACACATGTAATTACAAATATACCCCATATACCTTACTTACCCAACTACCCTTCACTACTTACCCAACTACCACCTTTTTAATGAACCCCATATCACCCTTAATAATCGTGCCCAAGCAAATGGGACAATTATGTTGATGTGGTGGGAGTAATATATAGGTTCAAAAAATATTCATTATTAAAATGTGGATACACAGTACAAAAGACAATTGGCATGCTAGATTTTTCATTAATTATGGTGTGTATAGTGAGATAGAGAATGGAAAGATTTAAGCGGTTATTTATCGATGTAGTCCTTCTTTTTTTTTTTTTTTTTTTTTAGATTTTGCTATATTTTACTTTTCATAATATTTACACTATAATATAATTTGTTTTTAGTGGAATATATTTAGAGATATTTAATTTTAATGTCATTACTTCAAATTTATCATAGTATATATATTGGAGTTAATGATATTTATTGAACGCTTTAACAGTATAAGAAAAATCATACTAAAGTTTTTCGCAACATTGGATTCAGTGACACTTCTCATAAATGTCACTATAGACTATATTAACAATTATATATGCCACCAAAGGCCAAATAAATAAAGTGTCACTAAATCATTTTATAGTGTAACTTAAAATAAATACCAACAATTACACTAACAATATAAATCAGTGACCTTTTTTTAATGCTAGTGTTAATGCATGCAGACGAATAATTAAGATCTTACTTGGTTATATAAAATTTATTGAATAAGAATAATACGAATTATTACCAATTGATAAACGTTGTCAAAAACGCAATTGTTGCTTGAGAACAGCTTGTTAAGATCGGGGTTCTACCTAGAATCGTTAAATGGAGTACGATCGAAATCGGTAGAATCGGATCGTAGGATCGTGTGATATCCTACAAATAAGTATTAGTGTTCATTGGATAACTAATTAAATTTTGTATCGTAAGATCGTAGAATCGTAGATTAGGATCGAGATTTTAATAACCGTGAATATTCTTTGGAAAAAAAGGTACAAGATGTAAAAGAGATAATTTTATCTTCCTTTAGAACTCTTAACAATGGCTATCAAAAAAATTTTCTGCAATGTTTTTTAATTTAAATGCTAGGGTAAGTTGTATTTACATAGAGAAAAACTATTAAAAAGAAATTTAAAATTCGACCAACCTTAAGTTTGCAGACATAACATAAGGCGTTTTAACATCGAAAATGATGCCATATTAGAGATCAAACAACGTGTTTCAATCTCTAATGTCACCAAGATCGAATGTATGAAGTCTTGTGACAAACAAATTACACTATCAATGATATCGATGTTTATAGGAGATAATAATGCAATAAAACGACACAAAGATTTAACGAGGTTCACCCAATTAAGACTACGTTCTCCGGTATGTAGTATCTCACTTATATTATCAAAGGAGTTCAAAGAACTCTCAAATGTGGAGACTACAATTGAGAAGATAGGCTAATATTTGGTTTGGGGTGTATTTTGTAGATGTTTTACAATGGCATATGAGACCTCTATTTATAGGGGAGATCACACTAAGCAACATATAATACATTAAAGCTTTAAATAAATGATAATAAAACAGCCCCAAGCACTTGAAGAGTCAAAAACAGCATCATAGGAGCATCAGAAGATCTGCTCGACCAAAGCAGAGGCTCGCTTGGTCGAGCGGGCTATAGCAAGCTACTGGAAGTATTCTGTTTGTTCGCTCGACCCACCCAGGAGCTTGCTCGGTCAAGCGGCCTGGTCGAGCGACCTTTAAGAGGCATTCTGACAGCCTTGCTTCACTAAGCATAGTAGAGCATCATTTCCACTTCTTTGTTAAGACTCATAACTCTCATGAATCAATTCATACTTTAATCACCATCATAAATCACAAACATTAAGTTGCCAACTTAATTCACCCATATTAACACACTCATAGGTCCCAAAGAGTCACTCATGAATGCACACATCAAATGTGCATTCAAGTCACACCATTCATAACAAACATACAGTGAAACAAAAAGAACACAAAGTAAAAAACTAAACAGTCATAATTCATGTGCTTGATAACATGCCGAGCAGCCTCTCGACTGATCGTCAAGTGCAAGACTATATTATGCCCCAACATAATTGTTTTCTCCATTATTGAACCTTCATCCTTTCTTGCTTGCCAATTAAATCAAAACTCTTATAATCTCCACCTAAAATTAAATTCGTGTTTGACGACGAACACAATAAGTCCTAAAATAATAACTACCGCGACCACTGAAATGATACGAGTCCATGTGTATACTAGCATCCAAGAACTTTCTTATAACGCTCTACCTAGAACACAAGCTCCAAAAAAAACCAACGCACCACCTAGAACACGATCTCAAAATGAGCCTCCACATGAAAAATGACACTCCTCGTAAAGATTATCCAAAATATCCGAAGGGTTAGATTCACATAAGAACTAAGTTTCAGTAAATCCAAACAATACTAAAACTTACTATATGAAAATGACTTGGTGAAAAAATCAACAAAATGGTTAGAAGATACTACCTTCTTCACCTTTACTCTCTTGTTAGCACGCAAAAATATAACACATGATATCAATGTGCTTAGCCTAAAAATAATGCATAAGATCTTTTTGTTTGGTCCTAATCTTTACTTGCACCAACCCCACAATATTTAGTACACTAGTGTCCCAAAGCGCATATAAAATGGTAGTACGATGAGTGTTTCAATCTCCAAATTGTACCTCAAAAAAAAAAAAACATTAAACCTTGAAATTTAAATTAATGGATTTGAATTGTGTGAATTCAACCAAACAAATAGTCCGTCCACTCGCAAAGTTTCATCCAGATATTTGGGGAGATCGCTTTCTGAACTATACTCCTCCTGACGAGGTACCTTTTTCAATTGTTTTCACTCTCATATATGTTATTATAGCAACCTAGCTACTATTATGGTCCTACTTAATAGTACATTTTACTTCTTTTATCTATTACTTCACTTAATAAAAATTGGTTGCGATAATATTTTTTTTATTTTATCCCACAATTAATTAAATTCTACGAAATAACTAGAAATACAAACACTACACCTCTAAATAGATTTAATAAGGTTCTACTTAATTATACTTTTACGCGGATATTACATCCTTATCATGCATCAATAGATGTTGGAAAAATAACACATCGAAAAATTAGAGAGAGGTTGATAATAAGCTTGATAGGCTACTACTTTTTTTAACGTCAGTTGGTTTTAAAATGGAGTATCATCAGGCTGTACAGTCAACTCTCGTGACAAACTTAATATGGTATCAAAGTCGACGGTTTCGATCAATTGGAAACGAAAACTCTTCCATAAAAAAAACATCATGCGAGTTTGAAAAGAATGCATTCTTGCCCAATTAAAAGATGGGTTTACATGTGAGGAAGTATTGAAAGAATAACACACATGTAATCTCCCATTAAAGAATTAGAGAGATGTTGACAATCATATAAGTTTAATAGACTACTTCTCTAATCCTCCTGTCACCAATTGATTTTAGAATAAAAACTTAACAGAATTATGTGTTGTCAACTCTCATGACAAACTTATTAGTACGTGTATATGTTAAACAAAGTCACCAACAACTTCTCTTTTATATCAATGCATAAATTAGTCAAAAATTGACAACCAAGGGTGGTAAAACTCTACTCCTATCACCCCTTCTCTATTAAGCTAAGTGTAAAAGCTTTAATTGCCAATCTTTGTTTAATTTTGGAGCATATGTTTCTAGTGATATTATTATTACTTTAAGCATTAGTTGTTCAATACTACTCTAAATTTTATTGTTTACAATATTATTTTTCTATTCCTTCCACATATGTATACCCCGAAATTCTCTACGGTGTTTGGCAAGAAAAGAAACACAACATCATGTTATAATGAAATATTTTGACATCTTGGAGTTTGGTTAACTTTGTGGATGTGTGTATTATAGAATTTTTTGTCACACTGACTTTAATATTATGTAAAAAGGCTCAATTTAATAAAAAAAAATCATAATTGAAATTTTAGAAGTAATTGAATTTTATTATAAAAAGTTTTAGGAAAATTAAAATTGAAATTTCTAACTTTAGGTGTTTCTATTCTAAAAATTTCAACTTTAAGTTTTTTAAAAAATTTTAACTTTTGGAGATATTATTATAAAAATATGAACTTTAAAATATAAATTGCTAATCCTAACTCTTTATAAATGTAAAATAAAAATATACACAGACCAAAAAAATGATATCACATGCATATATTATTTGTTTTTACCTTTTACGATGGTCTTATATCAATAGGTTAGGTTTGATAAAATAAAATATCTCAAGAAAGCTAAGGGACTCAAGAAAAATATAGGAAAGAAATTTTTTTCAATATAGTTAAAAGAACCTTGTATTGATAAAATGAACGTCATGCTCGACTTATGAGATGTTTTTATGATTGAAATAATATTTAAGTTCAAAACAATATAAATTGTTTTTAGTGGGATGTATTTAACGATTTATTTTAAATGTCACTACTTTAATTTTCTAATAGTATATATAATGAACTTACTGACATTTATTAGATATTTTAGCAGCATAATAAAAAATCATACTACAGTTTTTCGCGACATAGGATCTAGTAACATTTCTCATGCTACTATATACTATCGTTTTATTACATATGTCACTAAAGACCAAATAAAGTGTCACTAAATTATTTTATAGTGGAACTTAAAATAAAAACCAATAACTATTACATTAAAAATATAAATCAGTGGTATTTTTTTAATGCTACTAAATTCAATATCGTGAAAAGTTAAATTTATTATAGTGATTTTCAATCTATATACATAGAAGTCCATTTATATATATTTTTTAGTTTGTTAAACCCCTTAAAAAGTTTTCTAATTTTAATATTCATTATTCTTATAGGTTACCCTAGGGCAAATGAAGCAAGAAGTTAAAAAGCTCAAAGAGCTAGTAAGAAAAGAGCTTTTGGAAGTTAGAAAGAACCCAAAAGAAAGAATTGAGTTTATAGATGCTATGCATCGGCTTGGAGTGGCATACCATTTCGAGAATGATATTCAAAATTATCTACAAAAATTAAAAAACAATTTCAATTATTACTTGGTTAATTATTATAAGGACGATCTTCAATATGTTTCACTAAGCTTTCGTCTTTTACGGCAACATGGATTTCATGTATCATCTGGTATCATCATATCCATTTTTACTTTAATTTGTCTTTAATTTAGAGATAAAGTCGTGCGACAGATAATTCTATTGTAATTGGCTTTTAAAGCTAATTATTACAACCCTGCAACCTTAACTGTTTATTATTTTAAAATAAAATCTAAACCGTTTGATTTTGTTATTGATTTAAGTATGATCATATTAAATTTATCTTTGTCTTTGATTTAGAGATTAAAGTGAGATCAACTCAATATGAAATTGGCGTAATTTTATATTGGTAATTGGCTTTTAAAGTCAACCACTAAAATCATGCAATTTTAATTGTTATTAAAATAGAATCCGAGCCATTTGATTTTTTATTACTTAAAGTATGATTAAAATGATAAAAAAATTAAAGACTTCCAAATAAATTTATATGCTGGCATAAATTATTAAATGTTTTTTGTTTATCAACAAAAATCTTAAACTCAATATTATGGTTTTTTATACTTTTATTTAATTAGCTAATCACAATAAAATTACTCAAGAAATTAATATTCTACACTTGGTGTCTATTTTTTTGTTATGTAAGGGGTGAGACTACAATTATATTAATATGTCCGACCTTTTTATTTATATAAAAGTATTATTTTAATTAATGAAAATAGAATATATAATTAGGATGTTATCCCTACTAATTTACCCATTAAAATTTAATATATATTTATGTGGAACATTAATTTTCTATCTAATGTGAATTAGTTTAATAGACATTTTGTACGACTCCTAAATTTAAAAGGACAAATAAATATTTATAGTAAACTCTTCTGAACCAAATATTGTTTATATCTAATTGTTTTATTGAAAATATCAGATGTATTTGAAAAGTTTAAAGATGAGAATGGAAGGTTGAGGGAATGTCTGAAAAGTGATGTTGAAGGGTTATTGAATTTATACGAAGCATCAGATGTTGGAGTAAAGGGAGAGAATATACTTGAAGAAGCCCATACATTTTGTTCAACTAACTTATCATCCATTGTTGAAGAATTAAGGTCACCCATGGCTGAACAGGTTTCCCATTCCTTGAAACTACCTCTCCACAGACGCAGTATAAGACTTGAATCTAAGCATCAGATCTCATTATATGAAGCCAATCCTTCTCATAATAAAACTTTGCTTAGATTTGCCAAGTTAGATTTCAACTACCTTCAAGTGTTGCACAATATAGAGCTTAGAGATTTTACAAGGTAATTAGCAATTCTAAATGTAGTTTGGAGAATAAGATATAAGTATAAGGATTAAAAGAATATGTCATATAATAAGGATTTGATTAAATTAGAGAATTTAGATCTGAATGAGATTTAAATAATATGATTATTGAGAATTGAGATAATAAATGCCTAATTAATAAAACTAGTTCAAAAACAAAGGGACAACCTAATATGAGCGTATGTCAAATATTGGTGGTTTAGAAGGTGGTGTTGTGATTTAAACTATAATTCAATCACCCTTAAACTTTTGATTGAGTTGGTTTCTTGACATGACATCTGAGCCAACATGACAAAAAGGTCATAGGTTCGAATTCCAACCACCCCTCAAATTCAAGTGAGATATTTTTCACTGGGTATGAGGAGATTTATGTTGCATCCACGCTTCTATCTCAAAGACTCTTGTGTAAGGTGACGTGTCAGATTATATAACATATTTTAAGCTTCAACAATCAACTTAAACTTTTGGTTAAGATGATACCTTAACATGTTCAAGTGTGCAAATATCTTATTATGCTCTCCCTAAACCAACTCTACTACGAAACTTCTTTAAACAAATTAGTGCATTCAAAATTAATATTTTCTATTAAATGCTTAAAATATATACACTAGCATATTTAATTTTTTATACTAAATGTTGAGTATTCATCTATTAGCACATTTAATTAATGCAAATATGTTATGGATTGTGATTTTACTAAGTTTGAGTCCTAAATTTGCCACTAAACTGTCAAATAATAGTGGCATACATATTGATAAAGATTTTATAGGAATTTAATTTAATGAATTTAAACAAAATTTTATTCATTTTTTTGGGTTAGGTGGTCAAGGAGCTTTGACTCGATCGTTAAGCTGCCCAAGTTTAGTAGGAATAGAGTGGTTGAGGCCTACTTTTGGTGTTTGGGAACATACTACGAGCCCAAATACTTATATGCAAGAATGCTTTTGTGCAAATTGTTCAAGATTATGTCCATCGTCGATGATATATACGACTCTTATGGAGTAATGGATGAGCTAGAATCCTTCACACAAGCAATTCAAAGGTTTTACAACATTTACTCTTAAATTATATCCTATCTTTCATTTCTTTTTTAGAGTGAAAGTGTCGTATAAATTTAGCCACATGAAATAAACTTAGATGAATTAAGTAAAACTGACAAAATATTAAAATTGATGTATATTATTTTAATGTGGACTAAGTCCACAATTAAAAAGACAGTGTTTTTTAATATTAGTTTATATTTTACATATCTGTTTTTATAAAAATGCTACACAATGGAGGGTTTGGATGTTGGCTTTTACATTGAATTTTTGGTTGGTTTTTGGTATTTAACTTGTTGGCTTGAAAAATGCCTTTTCAGTCAGCTTAAAAGTTGGCTTACAAGCCAAAATTAAAAAATTACTTCAGTTCGTTTTTTTTTGTTGTTTTTGGCTTATTAACTCACTTTTTGTCTAATAATCAGTTTGTACTAATACTTAAATTTACCAAACATCTTTATAAATAGTTGGTTTTTTCAGCCAGCTTAAAAGCAAACAAAAACAGCCAACATTTCAACTTATCAAACAAGCTAACTAAAAATTTCAATAGCCAACATCCAGTAATCAATTGCCAATTACTCAAAAACAAATCGAAACGAGAGCTTTTTAAATTAATAATGTAATAACATAAACAACGGAATTTCAGCTGGGACGAAAGTTGCATTGATCAGCTTCCAGATTATATGAAATTGTTTTATCAAGCTATTCTGGACACAGTTGGAGAAATCGAGCAAGATTTAGCCAAAGAAGGACGATCCTTTGCTATTCACTACCTTAAACAGCAAGTAAACATACTTTTTTATTATTTTTGTTTTTCAATTTTCAATTTATTCTGTCTCTTTAATTTTGTACAAGGTAAAGATTACACCTTAAATATCCATCTCACACAAACATGCAAATACAAAAGGAATAACTCTTATGGTTAAAACCTTATTTGCCTCACTTGTGTTAGCCTCTCTCTATACCCTAATAATGCTCTAAGACCCTCTTTTATGGTCCCATAACATATTAGGAACCCTTAAGACAAAACCCTAAAATGCGACTACAAACCGAGAACAAAACAGAAACTTGTAGATTTTATGTGCTCGGACTTGCTTGATCGAGCAGCCGTCCTCGACCAGTCGAGCTTCACTTCAAGCCCATTTGTTTATTTCGTATGCTGCTGTTTTGGTTGTGCACGGTTCTCCTCAAGCCTTGCCTTGATCAAGACACTCCATTCCTTGCACAGACCTCTTCAAATTATCATCATTTATCACTTCATTGAGTGACCCAAAGCATGTGCTTCCATACTCATTTGCACAAACACCATCATCATCCTCAATTGTGCAAGATAGAGCATGGGCAACCAAGCGATCGAAGCTATCACCAATATCACGGGAATTGGCTCTTACTTCAATACGAAAAAATTATGTGCCACTAAAATTTATGAGGTTGTTTATTTTTAGGGATCATGTGCAGTCGGACATATTGTACATGTCCTAATTCTCCACTGTATTAGAGTAATGAGATATTGTCATATTTATACTTCATTTATGTAAACTAAGTAGATTTTTTTGGTTTTGATAATTTTAGATGCTTGCTACATGCCAAGGTTACCTACAAGAAGCAAAATGGTGTCAAGAAAAGTTTGTTCCAACATATGAGGACTATGTGAAGAATGGCATTTTAAGTTCTGGATACTTGTTCATTTTTGTTGCGTCTTATCTAGGCATGGGTGAGATTGCATCAAAGGATTCTTTTGAATGGACCCACAAAAATTCTAGGGCTCCAAAAGCTTCATCTATATTGACTAGGCTCTTTAATGACATTTCTAGCCATAAGGTATGTTTTGAATTCATATATAAGCTTCTTAATGCCTTGTTTGGAAGAAAGGGGAGGAATTGACATGAAGGGGGTTATTTTAGTCATTTTTTCTAACAAGTTGAAAATTTATTTTTATCAAAAGACATACTCGTATTAATGTAACAAATTAACATCTTTTGAACATAGATTTTTAAGCTATTGAGGAAAGCCAAAGAACAATGATAAAAAATAATTACTTAAATCTATGTACTTAATGCATTTACGGGTAGGCTAAAAAATATTTAGAAGAAAGAAAGAAAAGAGAAGAGAATTAATTATTCTTATAAGTGGTGAGAATCAAACCTCTATCACTAGAGTAAAAAAAAAATAACTGTGAACTAGTAGCAAAATCCATAATTCTAACAAAATCTAAGTTAATTTGTGTTATATAGAACTAAATGGACCACATAAGTACATAGCATCAAGGGTATTACATATGTAAAATTAAAGTTAATTGAATTGAATTGACTCGAATCAAATTGAACTTAAATTGAGTATATAACCAATTCAATTTAATTGTACTGAGTAGATATAAATAATAATGATTCAATATTGTTCAAAAATATGCTATTATTTAGAAATGATGATTTTATTTGAAAATCTAAAATCTGTTTGATTTAGCGTTTTACAAAATCAATAAAATTCAAATTTGTACAACCACCAATTTCACCGTTATTTTAAACACAAATTCTTGTATGAAATAACGGCCACTATGAGATACACATTATATATATAGGTTGAATAGTACAATTAATACAAATTATTAGCATATGGGCTCCTTGTTTTTAGGTCGTCTCATTGAGAGACGGACTCACACAAAGATAACTCTTTGTAATTATAATTAAAAATTTAAAATTAAATATTTATTTTCAAACAGTCTTTATTTTGTATTAGTTGACATACTTAAATTTTGAAATATTATGAAAATTTGCAGTTTGAACAAAAAAGAGAGCATGTAACTTCGGCTGTAGAATGCTATATGGGCCAATTTGGAGTCTCAGAGGAAGAAGCTTATAAAGAGATACAAATACAGATGGAGGAAGCATGGAAAGACGTGAACAGAGGCATGCTTACACCAAATACTGTTCCAATGCCTATCATCCAACGAATGATCAACCTATCAAGAGTTTTACATGATTTTTATCAAATTGGTGAAGATGGTTACACCATGAATAAGTATTTGCAACCTAAAATAAATGCTATTTTTATTGATCCATTTAAAGTTTAGAGCTACTTTTATGAAAGATTATCTCTCAGTAAGACGATTTAAAAAAAAAGAGAGCCTATATGTTACTTATTTTAATAGTAGACTATTAAATTCATATATGAGAAACGTGTCACGAGAACACGATAATTTGTGGTACTTATATTTAATTTTTAGGGTTTTTCTTGTAATCCTCATGTGCGTAAAACTTTTCAGTTTAAAATGCAAGTTGATAGGGATCTTGATAGAAGCAAGTGAAAATAATAGGTCTCAAATATGATTAAAATTGAAAAAAAATATGTGGATAAAAATTTAAGAAAGTTATATAAATACTATCTAAAATAGAAATGTTACAAAGTAAAAAAATAGACGAAAATTTCTAGAAACTTTGGTAATCTCTTAGCTAGGAAGGGAGGGAGTAATTAATTTTAATTCTTTATGGTCTATGCTTCTCTAGTTATTTGTTTACTTTAGTAATTGTTAGTGTGAGTGCTTAGTTTTATAAGCCAAAAATAATGTAATAGAACAAGCAGGGTCGAACACAAGATTGAAATGGTAGACTCAATGTTGGATGTGGATAAATTTGTTACTAGACTTGTACAAATAAGAATAGTTTAAGAGAGAAAGAAGACTGCTCATAAATTCGATGAAATTTTATCTTAAAACTAATTGATAATAGAAAAACACCAATTCTTGTGAGTGATGGTCTCTTTGAGACTATTTTTAATTGGGCTAGTTCATTATATATTTTTTAAATATTAAATGTAGGTATTAATAAGAATGAATTAAGTAGATATTTAAAATATTAAAAGTAGGCACTAAGGATATGATAATTTAGCATTAGGATAATGTAAGTCGGCATTAAGAATAAAGTAAGTTGACATTAAGCTTTAATGGGCTGAATTTAAGATATACCTCTCAAAGAAACAGTCACTCAGGAGATTAGGTGATAGGAAAAAGCCTATAAAACTTATATGATAGATGTCCTTTTCTAATTCTTTGATGTACGGTGACACTTTTGTTATTTTCTAAGAGATGACAAGTAAAATTATTATTATAGAGGTTGAATTATGTCTTAATTACCCATTTATTATTTTCTAAATCTAATATATGTACTATTAAAAATTTGAAGGAGTGACAGTTAAAATAAATGTCAATAAATATATATCATATTAAAAGCAAATTATATTGTAGTGGGTTAAAAAATCGACTCAACTCAAAATTTAAATTGATAATTGAGACTCAGGATATATCAATTAGTAAATTATATTCTAACATTAAACAGCAATGTTATACCTTAGTTTACAACCACAAAAATAACTTTAAAAATTAAAACTGAAACAGAATATCCAGACCATGTTTTGCTTCATCGTGTAACCGCAAATTCTTCAAAAATATAAAAACAGTAATAGTTTAGTTGTCGCTAGCAGGCCCCACTCTTTGATACGAAAATGAAGGAATAAAACATTATACATGCGCGCCTTTAATTTTGTACGTGAATTTAGTCCACGCAGGTCAATTTTTAGTAGTTACAAGCATTATCATCTGTCTTGATTTTATTAAAAATTAAAATTAATATAGATACACAAAAAAAAAAAAAAAAAAAAAAAAAAAAAAAAAAAAAAACTATTGTTGATTGTGGTCCGGGCATAGCGACTACGAGATAGAGAACATAAAAATTTATGTGGTTATTTATCGATGTTATCTTTTATTTTTCCGAAGATTTTACTATATATCTTTTTTTTTTATATTTGAGGGATTGAGATGAATCAAACAATACTTTTGTTGACTATTTAAAACTTATGAACAAAAATAAAATATAAATTATTATCGATTGATGAACACTACCAAAATATCAAGTGTTACTCGATAATAATTGCAACTACCAAATTGAAACAAGGGTACAAGATGAGAAAAATATAATTTCATCTTCTTCAAAAACTCCTAAAAATGGCACTCAAAATATTTTTTTGCAATGTTCTTTAAACGCTAGGTTAAGTGGTGTTTACATATAGCGAACAATTATAAAAAATATATTAAAAATTCAAATGATCTTAATTTTTCAAACATTGCATAAGACGGTTGATAACTCGATGAGCAACCTCTTGACTATTCGTCAAGTACGCGAAAATATTTGGTCCCAACATAATGGTTTTTGTTTCACCATTGAAGTTTGAACCTTCATCCGTTCTTGCTTGCCAATCAAGTCAAAACACCACTAATCTCTACCATGACTTAAATTTGAATTTGGCAACAAAAACAACAAGTCCCAAAACAATATAAATCTCGACCACTGAAATGATACGAATTCGTACGTTTACTAGCATCATCCAAAAATATGCTTATAACTATTGATAAAGCACCACTTAGAACGCGATCTAATAGTGAGCCTCTGTCAAGGAACCAACTCAACCAAAAGCTTAAGCTGATGGTTGAGGCCCCAAGATATATTATATACTCTAACACGCCCCCTCACACAACAGCTCTTTGGGCTAGAAGTGTGGATGCAACACAGCCCCTCCTCATAGTTGGCACTAAATATTCTATTTTTAATGAGGGGTGGTTGAGATTCGAACCTGCGACCTCTTGTCACATTGGATCTGATACCATATCAAGGAATCAACTCAACCAAAAACTTAAGCTGATGGTTGAGACCCCAGGATATGTTATATACTCTAACAGCCTCCACCTAGAAAATAACACACCTCCTTTTGGATATCTTCTAAAATATCCGAAGGGCCTAGATTCACACAAGAACTAAGTTTTAAGAAGTCTAAGCAATATTTAAATTGTTGAACGAAACTGACTTACAAACTTAGTGATGAAATCAATAAGCATGTACAAGAAACTTTTATCATGATATAATTTCTTTATCTTTAGAAATTCTCGTCAAATTGAAAAAAACATGAATTTAAATGTAGAAAAGAATTAAATCACATGAATGGTACTAAAGGAGGTGATAAAATTCAATTTCAAATAATAAAAAAAATACAAAATAAGTGAAGCCATTAAAAAGAGAAATTGATACAAATTAAGAGGAATCAGAAATTACGTCAACAACATAACACAATGACCCAACTAGTCTTACGCAAACGCAATAGCACACTTGGGCCACTAAGCTTTCTTTTGTTTAGACCTTCAAAATCAGTACTTTCACATGCATTGACGTAGATGTATTAAAATACTCTATCGACAAATCCAACACAAGCCAAAACATCAAATGTTCTATTCAAACAAATATAAGCTAGAAATTTATTTGCCAATAGTAATACGGATACAAAAAACATTTAAGAGACCAACATGAAATGAATTTCACATTTAAAAAATATCAAAAAAAAAATCTAAGAGATCAATCATTTTCAATTGAATATATATAGAATTTCCATTTAATATTGTCATTGATGTTTTTGTTGTAATTTATTTATAAAGGGAGAATATTCAGTTACGTGTATTCAAATTTGTAACTAATTGACTAATTAAAATTACAAGAATTGATAAACAGGACATTATCATAGCTATTCATCCCATATATTATCAATGGCTTAGATTATGTTAATAATATATGAAATAATCACCAAAATTAATACGATGCTAAAAACTTTGATGAACGATAATAATAACAATGAACTAAGCAAATGTTTGATAATGTAAAACTTGCAAAGAGACACAAAGATTTAAAGAGGTTCACCCAATGATGGCTATGTCCTCCGTCGTGTGTAGTTTCTTGTTTATATTATATCAAAGAAGTATAAAACACTCTTTCAAATGAAGTATTACAATTGAGTAAGAGATAAAAATCAAAAGACTATGTGTTTGGCTTAGGGGTTGTGTTTTATGATTTTTTATGAGTGTATGAGAGCTCTCTATTTATAGGAGAGATCACACTAAGTAACATTAAATAACTTAAAACTATAATTAAATGATAATGAAACATCCCCAAGTATTTGAAGAGTCAAAAACAGCATCCTCGGAGCATCAGAGACTTCGCTCGACCAAAACAGGGGCTCGCTCGGTCGAGCAGCTTGGTCGAGCGGGCTGCAGAAAGTTTTTGGTTGCATTCTGTCTGCTCGCTCGACCCACCCTGGAGCTCGCTCGATCGAGCGGTACTTTAAAGAGCTTCTGATAGCATTGCTCGACTTGCATAATAGAGCATCTTGAATTAAACCTTTACACTTTTTCATTAAGTCTCATAACTCCTATGATTAACTCACACTTCATTACCTCATTAATCCATACTTTTAATCACCATTATAAACCACAATCATCAAGACTCAACTTAATACACCCATATTAACACACTCATTAAATTCCATCCAAGAGTCACACATCAATTGTGCACTCAAGTCAGACCATTCATGATACTATTCATAACAATCTCCACCTTGACTTGAGTTCACCCAAGTCAAAGCATTCATCAATCCACTTCATCTTACAGGATTATAAACAAAAATAACATACACACCTCAATTGCCTCACAGGGCATTATTTCAAGCAAGGAGCTAAACCAACCAAGTCAACACACAAATCAAACTTGGTACTAGGCAATGGCTTTGTCATCATGTCGGCCGAATTTTCTTTAGTATCAATTTTCTTCAATATGGCCCTTTTGTGCTCAACTACATCCCGGATGAAATTATACTTGATATCAATGTGTTTGGACCTTCTATGAAATGTATTTTGATTTCTATCCAAGTGAATTTCACTTTGACTATCACAATGCACACTTACCGAACACACCTTATTGCACATCTCACCAAACAGACCTTTGAGCCACTTTGCCTCCTTGAATGACTCAGGAACGGCTATGGACTCCGCTTCGGTTGTTGAAAGAGAAACACATCTTGTAACGATGATTGCCAACTTACCGTCGAACCACCCAATGTGAATACGAACCCACTTGTGGACTTTCTATTATCAAGATCACCTCCATAGTCCGAGTCACAAAACCCGGTTAGCTCGCTTGAATCCTTCCCATACATAAGACAAACATTAGAAGTACTTTTCAAATACCTCAACAACCACTTAAGTGCCTCCCAATGTCCCTTCCTCGGATTTGACATATATCTACTTACCAAACTCACCGCATGAGCTACGTCGGGTCTAGAACATACCATGGCATACATCACGCTACTAACGGCACTAGTGTTCGGAATTTTTACCATTTGCTCTTCTTCCGCCTTTGTTTGTAGACACAACCTCTTGTAAAACTTGAAATGAGAGGCAAGAGGAGTAGACACACCTTTAGCATCATCCATGAAGAAAAGTTGCACAACTTTCTCAATGTACTTCTTTTGGCTAAGGTATAAGACACCCTTGGCCCGGTCTCTCAAAATCTCGATTCCAAGAATTTTCTTGGCTTCACCAAGATCCTTCATATCAAATTCACTTGAAAGCAATTCTTTCAAGTTCTCCACCTCAAACAAAGAACTACAAGCTACTAGCATATCATCAACATATAAGAGAAAATACAACAAAGAACCATCTTTAAGTTTCTTAAGATAAACACAACTATCATAAGAACTTCTAGTAAAATCATGTTAAATCATAAAAAAATCGAACCTCTTATACCATCGCCTTGGCGATTGCTTCAACCAATACAATGACCTTTTCAATCTACACACATGACTTTCCTTACCGGCGACCTCAAAACCTTCCGGTTGCTTCATAAAAATTTCTTCTTCAAGCTCACCGTGAAGAAACGCCGTTTTCACATCCAATTGATGCAACTCTAAATCCTCTATCGCCACCAAAGCAAATAGTGCTCTTATAGAAGAGTGCTTCACTACTGGTGAGAATACCTCTTGAAAATCGACACCCTCAATTTGAGAGTATCCCTTTGTAACTACCCTTGCTTTGTAGATGGGAGGAACACCACTAGAAGGACCCTACTTCCTCTTGAATATCCACTTGCACCCAACAATCTTCTTTTTCTTTGGTACTTCAACGATATCCCAAGTTTCATTCTTTGCAAGTGATTCCATCTCTTGCTTCATGGCTATCAACCATTTGCTTGAGTCATTTGAGGCCATAGCCTCCTTGTACGTACTTGGTTCATGTAACCTTCGACGTCGCTAGCAATGTTGAGAGCATATGCAACATAATCACACTCTTCAATGTTGAACATCATCATCATCAATTTTTTCTTCATCAATATTGAGAGGTTAAACCTCCACTTGTGCATCAATAGGAATACTTACAACATTATCAACGAGCTTTTCTACACTAGACACTAACATGCTATTTTCATCAAATACAACATCTCTAAAAGTAATTATTCTTTTTGACTCATTACACCACACCCTATACCCCTTTACACCCACTCCATATCCCACAAAAATGCATTTTCTAGCCCTAGGTTCTAACTTACCATCATTTACATGAATATAAGTCAGACAACCAAAGACTCTAAGACTAGAATAATTTACCGGAGTGTTGTACCACACTTCTTGTGGTGATTTGAATTTTAAGGCGGTTTGAGGTGAGCGGTTGATTAAATAACATATCGTAGCCATCGCTTCGGCCCAAAATTGCTTCCCCAATTTGGCTTGGTTTAGCATACACCGAGCCCTTTCCAACAACGTTTTGTTCATCCTCTCCGCAACACCATTTTGTTGAGGATGCCCTGCACAAGTTCTATGTCTAACAATACTTTCACTAGAACAATATTGAAGAAATTTATTATCAACAAATTCAAGACCATTATCGGTTCTCAAGGTTTTAATGCTCCTACCTGTCTTTTTCTCAATCATTTTCTTCCATTCTAAGAAAACATCAAATACTTCATTTTTTTTTAATGAAGTAATACCAAACTTTCCTTGAGAAATCATCTATGAAGGTCAACAAATAATTACAACCACTAAGGGAGGGCTTTCTTGAAGGCCCCCACAAGTCCGAATGAATATAATCTAGAATTCCCGAAGTGTTGTGTATGGCGGGTTTAAAACTAACCCTCTTGTGTTTCCCATAAACACAATGTTTGCAGAACCCAAGGTTCCCGAACTTTTTGCCATCAAATAAACCTTGTTTAGAAAGTTCAAACATACCTCTTTCTCCCATGTGACCAAGTCTCAAGTGCCAAAGCTTTGTGTCATGATCAGACATTGTGTTTGTGGAAATATTCGCCGAGCCTAAGATAGTCGAAACTTCAAGAGCATACAAACTCCCATTCAACTTTCCCTTCATCACCAAGAGTGATCCTCTAGCAACCTTCATTACACCACCTTCACAAGTGATTTTACAACCGATTTTATCAAGAGTACCCAAAGATATGAGATTTTTTTTCAAACCCGGAACATACCTTACATCGGTTAAGGTCCTCACCATCCCATCAAACATTTTCATCTTTACGCTCCCAACACCAACCACCTTGCGTGTTGTGTTGTTCCCCATGGTTACATCTTCCCTATAAACACTTTCAAAAGTTCAGAAGAAAGTTTTGTTCGAAGTCATGTGGAATGTGCACCCCGAGTCAAGAATCCACTCATCACTATCTTTGTACCCATGTGTGGAAACTAATACACCACTATCATCACTATCATTCACGTAACTAGCATCGACATTGCTAGTTCCGTCCCTAGCCCCATCTTCATTTTTCTTTTTCAATTTTCAACAATCCTTCTTGAAGTGGCCTTTAAGCTTGCAATAGTTGCAAGTCTTATTTTTGTTAGACCCTTGTGACTTGGACCTCCCTTTACCCTTGTTTCCACTTCCACTAGCGGAACCTTTCTCTTGTGTCCTCCCTCTTACAAACAACCCATCACTCGTACTACTTTGTGACTTTTGTGATAATTGTGAATCTATAAGATCCCTTTGTGTCAAGGCATTTTTCACATCATCACTACTCAAGTTATCTCTACCATAAAGTAGAGTTTCTCTAAAATTTTTATAAGAAGGGGTAATGAACATAAAAGGTAAATAGCCAAGTCTTCATCATCAAGCTTGACATCTATGTTTTTTAAATCCATAACAATGGAATAAAACTCATCTAAGTGAGGTTTTAAAGGTTTACCTTCCTCCAAGCGTAGATCGTAGAGTCTACTTTTCAAAAGTAGCCTATTGGTAACACTCTTGGCCATATAGAGTGATTCCAATTTCTCCCATATCCCCTTGATTGTATTTTATTTAACAACCTCTCTTAGCACTTCATTGGAAAGACATAATTAAATTGACGATAGTGGCTTTAAATCAATCTCTTTCCATTTCGGCGCGGTCATTCCTTCCGACATCTTGTCTACACCATCAATGACCTTTTGCACACCATTTTGGATTTAAATGGCTCTCATTTTGACTTGCCATAAACCAAAATTCATACTTCTATCAAACTTCTCTATGTCAAGCTTCATTGTAGACATGTTTCACCAACAACGACTTCTCAAGATATCGTAATAACAACTTGGCTCTGATACCAATTGAAATAATCGCCAAAATTGATACGATGCTAAGAACTTTGATGAACGATAATAATAACAACGAACTAGACAAATGTTTGATAATGTAAATCTTACAAAGAGACACAAAGATTTAAGAAGGTTCACCCAATGATGGCTATGTCCTCCGTCGTGTGTAGTTTCTTGTTTATATTATATCAAAGAAGTATAAAACACTCTTTCAAATGAAGTATCACAATTGAGTAAGAGATAAAATCAAAAAGCTATGTGTTTGGCTTAGGGGTTGTGTTTTATGATTTTTTATGAGTGTATGAGAGCTCTCTATTTATAGGAGAGATCACACTAAGTAACATCAAGTACATTAAAACTATGATTAAATTATAATAAAACATCCCCAAGTATTTGAAGAGTCAAAAACAGCATCCTAGGAGCATCAGAGACTTCGCTCGACCAAAACAGGGGCTCGCTCGATCGAGCGGCTAGGTCAAGCAGGCTGCAGAAAGTTTTTGGTTGCATTATGTCTGCTCGCTCGACCCACCCTGGAGCTCGCTCAGTCGAGCGAGCTAGTTGAGCGGTACTTCAGAGAGCTTCTGACAGCATTGCTCGACTTTCATAGTAGAGCATCTTGAATTAAACCTTTGCTCTTCTTCATTAAGTCCCATAACTCCTATGATTAACTCACACTTCATTACCTCATTAATCCATACTTTTAATCACTATCATAAACCACAATTATCAAGACTCAACTTAATACACCCACATTAACACAATCATTGGATTCCATCCAAGAGTCACACATCAATTGTGCACTCAAGTCACACCATTCATGACACTATTCATAACAATATATACAATTCAAACTACTTAGGAATAAGATTGAATAGGGAATTTAAAAATTTTGAGGTAATTGAAAATATATATATATATATATATATATATATATATATATATATATATATATATATATATATATATATATATATATATATTAGTAAAGTAATTATTAAAATATAATAATTATAAATTATTAATGTATGTTTGCCAATGGACGAATTTTGTTAAATGATAGAAGTTGGATATACAAAAGACTTATCATTGTAGCTTATAATATAGAATACAAGCAAGGAATTTAAATTTTCTTGAAATTTGCAATTAGTAATAGTCATGTAGTAGAGATTAGATGTTCTAGAATGAATTGCCAAAATCGATTCTTTAAGTATCCGAATCAAATTAGGGAATATTTAATGAGGATGGTTTGTGGAAAATTATTACCATTGCAGATGTCATTGTAATGTTTTTCCGAATGAAATCAGTACTTCAGTAAATCGTGATGATATGATCTTAAAATTCACTATGCGAAATAATGAGGATAACCTACACTTGCATATGGTTCATGATGATGCTGCTAGTAGAAACCAGACGCGTACTAAACTTCTTTGAAGAAAACGATGCGCATTTAGAAAAAGTTTCCTTTGCAAGTACTAGAAGATCCAAACCCCCAAAGAAGACAGTTTTTTAACATGCTAAGTTGATGAACCTCTTTTGATTCCTTTTATGCATGTTAATTGTTATGTTTCTATGCGGTTTTTGTTACATCTCATTCCTATTTCTTGGGCTAACTCCCCCTTTTCGAGGGAAGCATGCGTTTGTTTGTATTTTTGCAAGTTTTTCACCTTTTTCCAAGCAAAAGAGTGTTAGGGACGATGTTCCCTAATCTCTCAGAGGTTTTTAGAAAGAGTGGAGAAAAACCGAGGATATGAAGTAAGATCCAAGAAAACACTTGTGGAAAAAGAGCCAAAAAAGCAAAGAAGCGTCGTTTCAGGAAAGAGTCCACTTAAGTTCAAATGGAGGTCAAATCACTTGGCTTTGATGGATAGAGTTATGACATTTTCAAAATGACATGGAAGGCAAAAGAAAAAACGATCAATCATTCAAACCTATATGGCTAGTCGTTGCTCTATGCGCGCATCAAAGCAAGCCGCTGCATAACCAACAGCAAAATGCTTCCCAAACCACGACTTAGAACATATAGAGCTTAGAGCCCTTAACCAAGTGAACTAACTTATATTCGTGATACTATTCCGCATAAAGTAATTATGAGATTTCCTAGGCCCAATTTTAGGTTTTGGCCTTCAAGAAGCTATTTTCGTGAACAAAAGTGCTTCTAATGAGGGATAACTAAAGCAACATTTTTAGTTCTTTTTTACCCTTATTAATTTTCTTAAATTTTCTTCTCTTAATTTATTTTTTTCAACTTAAACTTTATTTTATAGTTTATTTTTAGTTACATTTATTTATTACCTTTTGTTGTTGATTATTTAAAGGTTTCAAGCAATAATCATGGAGGTAATTGAGAGTTGATATTTTATGGGTTCTTATATTTTTGTTCTCCAATTATTTCCATCTTTTTTAGGTATCTTCTAATAATTCTCTTTAGTGATTATTGAGAGTTTTGTTCTTATTTTTTATGCTCAGTTTAATAGGATTTAATTTAGATTTTCTTTTATTTTTCCGCGGCTATAGTTTGATTACCGTAGTCTCTACCATCAGAATGTAACCCGTTCAGGGTGGAACGAATCCTTGGACTTTTGTGTTTAAACTTTCATTAATGGCGGATGTCAATTAGAGAACTACGACTTTATGTAGAATTTTCTAGTTTACTTCATCCGGGCTATTACAGAATGCGTTGACCCCATCCCCTTTTTATTAATTGATTGTTAAGTCTTCTTTTTATATACACTTTGTTATCATTTCCAACAAACCCCTTTATCTATTTGACTAATACGCAAAGAAAGTTGCATACCCTTACTCCTTGTGTTCAACCCATATGTGCTACAACACCGTGCACTTGCAGTAATGCACAAGTTGAGATAAATGTGTGTAAACATAAGTGTTGTAAACAATCCATTGTATCTCAGTTGCAAAACGTATACACATATGTCAATAATAGCTCCCTTAACGATTCTTAAGACTGATTTTTGCATTCCTAAAAGGTTGTATGATGAAATATGCAAAATGATGGAGGGTTTACTAGAACCAAATACAATGACAACTAGATTTAATGATACAAAGAAGCAAATAGTTTGACATGGATTGCTAGTAGAGAATATAAACTTTGGTTGTAACGATTGCATGATCTATCAGGGAGATCATCCAAATGCTAGACGTTATGGATTTATAAGAGAAGTAAGTGCAAAATAGACATCAATGGAACCAAAGGTATTCCAAGGAGAGGAGAGATTTGTAGCAGAGATAACTAGATACAGACTAACTTTTTTTTGGCAACTAATTATTCCAGGAACTACGAGTTTAATTGCCACAGAGTCGTGCATTGCTTTTTTTTTTTTGGCAAACAAAACTAGACCCACAAAAATACTTCTTACACAAATCCACCTAAAGCGCAAAACAATCGCACCTAAACATTGTGCGTTTTCCGGCAGTATTTCTAGAAAAGATCACTCCAGTAGTGAAGGGAAAAGATGATAGACGTGCCGTCACACATGGGAGAACAACCGCCTCCATAGATTTGGCGAACCAGACCAATGGCAAGGTTACTCTCACCACTACTGTATATTCCGGCAAAGACACGGCATCGTCAGGAAACAAGTGAAATTGACAAAAGGGGAATGGTGTTTCCCAAAGAAAAAAAAGGACTAAAGGGAGAAAGCTTTGACTTCCCTTAATTACCATTTTATATGCAATTTATCCCCTCATTAAAAAACCCTTCCCAGTAAACCCTGATCCGCAAATAGCCCCTAACCCGCAACCAACAATTAAACCCAGCCCACATTTCATGTGGCTCAAACCCTATTTCTATTAATAATGGGTTGTGCCTAGCAAGCCAATCCATCTCCTCTGGGATTTTTGACTGTGGTGCCACTCACACTATGATCTTTGCCCCTCGGGATGTTTTATCTCTTGGGCCGGCATCTCGTACTCATATATATACACACCGCGAATGGGGAATATATCTATGTTGATTACACTAGACATGTTGATATCCAATCATCCATTCATTTAAATAACTGTCTTTTAATCCCTAGCTTGTCCCATAAATTATTGTATTGTGCAGGATATTTTGACTGAGAAAATCATTGGACATGGTATTGAACGAAGAGGTTTGTACTATGTGGATCAAATAACTCAACAAGTCAAGCTATGCTTACTCACGGGTCCCCTGCTCATCAATTTTGGACATGGCACAGACGCATGGGTCATCCTTCTCTAACTTACTTAAAACATATATTCCCATCCCTAAAAAACACTGTTATGTCCTTGATTATGAATCTTGTGTCTTAGCGAAAAGCTCTGAACACTCATACTTGCCTATATTTTCTCGTTCAACTAGTCAATTTTCTTTGATAAATTTGTGATGTGCGGGGACCTGCTCCTATTTTTGGCACTCATAATATCTCTGATTATGTTTTATTTGTCGATAATTGTACTTGTAAAAGTTGGGCGTATTTTTTAAAACACAAGTCTGAGATTTTTTTTCATTTTTTATCGCTTTTTATAATATGCTTTAAACTCAATTTCATGTTAAATCACAAATACAACATTCTGATAATGGGTGAATAAATTAATTTAGTTACAAAACAATTTCTTTCAAATAATGGGATGCTCCACCAAACTTCTTACCCAAACACACCACAACAGAATTGAATTGCTAAACACAAAAACCGCACCTTATTTGAAATCACCCAAGCTCTTTTCATAGAGTCTGATGCTCTAGCATCTTTTTGTTCTAATGCAATTGCTACAACCTTCAAGGTTAAAAGAATATGTAGTAGGAGAATAAGATAAAAGGTATAAGGATTAAATGAATATGTCATATAATAAGGATTTGATTAAATTAGAGGAAAATACCCCTTAAAGTTGGAATTATTCATGATTAATCAATAGGTGGGATTATTGTAGGAAAATCACGAATAGGTTGGATTATTCTAGGTAATTTTTCCTTATAATTATCTAAATGATTTTTAAATTGAGGTAGGTGGTCAAGAGGCTTTGACTCGAGGATTAAACTACCCAAATTTAGAAGGGAAAGAGTGGTGGAAGGCTAATTTTGGAGTTTGGGAGCATAGTTTGAACCTAAGTACTCATACGCAAGGATGTGTTGGAACAAATGGTTCAAGATTATATCCATAATCGATGACATCTATGACTCATATGGACTGTTAGAAGAGCTCGAAGTCTTCACAGAAGCAATTCAAAGGTATTTTTGTAATATTTTATAGGAAATATTTACATTAATAATTTAATCTTTTACGGTTTCACCAATCTATTGTGAATAATCCTAACTTTGGATTACTTTTTAATAAATCAACCTTTATCCTTAGTTGCTGTCAGGAAATTAATATGGTATGTTGATAGCAAACTAAAGATAAAGGTTAGATTATATTAAAAAATTATCCAAATGTGGAATTATTCACAGCGGATGAGTGAATAGTTGAATTATTAAAATACCAAATTTTCATATTTTATATAATCTATATGTTAATGGATCAATTTAACCAAAAGTTTAAATTTTGGGTTGAGTTGGTTCTTTAATATGATATTAAAAGTCAATATAATAAAAATGTCACAAGTTTGAATTTCTAGTACCTCTCAAATTCAAGTGGAGTATTTCGCGCAAGGTAAGAGGAGAGCTTGTTTTTCATCCACACTTCAATACCAAAGGATTCTTATGTTAATGTGAGAGGTTGTATTAGAGTATATAACATATTCTGGGCATTCACCATTAACTTAAGCATTTGATTGAATGGATTCATCGACATTATATACTACCTCTTATTAGAATTAGTTGCTACACTTGTATAATATATAACTCTATTTTACTTTTTTTTCATATAAGCACAACAAGTGAAATTATATTTATTCTTCTTAAAGTGTTTCTCATATTATTAATTTTTTAAAAATTTTAATTGTGCTTAATTAAAAAATTATTTTAAAAAAACTTTAGCAACTAAATTGTACCAGTTGAAATATAACTAGAGTAGATAGCGAATTAATCGAATAAACGTATTAACTAAAAAATAATGGATTTTTAGGTGGGACAAAAGTTGCATTGATCAGCTTCCTGATTACATGAAATTGTTTTATGAAGCGATGCTCGACACAGACGAAGAAATGGAGCAAGAATTAGCCAAAGAGGGACGATCCTATGCTGTTTATTACGCCAAAAAACAAGTAAAACTGAAATCTTTATCATTACAAAATCTTTTTTACCTTATTTTGATGGGCCAAAAAGTATATTTATTTGGTTTTCATCTACATTAAATCATGTATGTGCTATTTACTATCAAGGGTCAGTCAAAAACAATATTTTTGTTATTACTAACAGTGATAAGATTGCGTACTTCTAGACCCTTAATTTTCACTTACGTGGGAGTAGTCATATTATGGCATTGGGATAAAGGAAGAAAAACTATAAATCATTAGCAATTTTTGTTTCAGTCTATAATATGAAGTACTATAGCAATGACGAAGCCACTTAAGATGAGAGAGGGTCAAAAGACTATTGGAAATATAATGCAAATACAAATAAACAAACCGATTTTTATTTTCCTTGTGTGGATGGCAATGGAACTCCTTTGCTTTGAAAATCACCAAATGGACACCATGAAGATAAGGTTGCGACAATCAGAGAAGTCGCTCAGAAACTTGATATGAGTAGAAGGCGTTCATGCACTCTCCTATTGTGATATTTTTCCCACAAAAGGTGCTTGGGATGATAAAATGAAATTCACGATGAGATACAAGCTATACAACAAAATCCTAGCACAAGGAAATTGCAATAGTAAATACAATTGTTGTAGTGAATTATGAACTTTGATGATATTAAGAGTTAATTACTCTTTCAATATTATCTCATGAAAGGAAGAACAAAAATGAAAGTATTCTTAAGAGAAAAATCATAAATGATATGAAATTGGGATGGAATGTCCCTTGGCATGCAACCTCTATTTATAGAGCTATGCATCAAACAATACCTCATTTTAAAACAAAAGTGTTTCACCAAGCAAAGTTTATGAATCAAAGTAATGTTTTACCAAGCAAAGCTTATGAACCAAAGTAATATTTCACCAACCAAAGCTTATGAATCAAAGTAATGATTCATCAAACAAAACTTATGAATCAAAGTAATGATTCATCAAATTATTCATCAAACAAAACTTATAAATCAAAGTAATGATTCATCAAATTCTTTGAGGCACTTAATTGGACTTATAATATATTTATTTAGTCCCACTACTATACTAAGTATGTAGTATATACAAATCTAGGTCTATATACTCTAAATGTTCAACAAAGACTACACTATGAGGTTGACTATTTAATAACTATTGGCGTTTAAGTTGATTAACAAAGTCAAAAAAGTTATGTCTTTTCAATCAGTTGATAAGCTGGTTTTTATACCATCATTAAAAAGACCTTTAACTTTTTCTAATGGTTTATGAATTGTTGCTCAACTTTTCTTTAATAAACAATTAATAACTAATACTTAATTTTACCGAACATCTATCTAAACAATAAATTTATCCAACTTGTTTAAAAACGAATAAAAACAGTTAAAACTTTCACTTGCTCAAACAAGCCAACAAAAGAACATTACAACCCATAGGTTACAACTAACAACCATCACCCAATCAACCCCTATAGCTGTATACTTGTATGAGCCAAATCTGGTTGAGGTTCCTTATATAGCTCAGGAACCTCAATTAAATTCAAATGTTGGGAAGGACAAGCCAAGCTTACCTACAAGAAGCAAGATGGCGTCATGAAAAGTATGTTCCAACATACGATGAGTATATGAAGAATGCCATTTTCAGCTCTGGATCCTTGTTCGTCACTGTTACAACTTATCTTTGTATGGGGAATATACCAAATAAGGATTCTTTTGAATGGCTCCACCATAATTCAAGGGCTCCAAGAGCTTCATCTGTACTCACTAGGCTTGCTAATGACATTTCAGGCCATAAGGTATGTCATATATGTATGTTTTTTCATAAAAAAAAAGTTTGCGTCCAACATATTTGTGGTGTTTGGCAAAATTGTTTATTGAAAAATTTTAGCTTATTTTGATACATTTAGAGGATTGGGAAGTCAAACCAGCCAATGCTACTGTTTGGTAAATTAGCTAATTGAAACAACTTATTATTATAAATAAACTATTTTTGAACAAGCTACTCATGGCAACGGGCTCAAAAGCAGGTGATCAAATCAACTAATAAAACCAGGTGGTCAACTCAGTCGCTGTAATCAGCTATTAACTACCAGCTATCAGCCGTTTGCCAAACGACCTATTGCTAAATTTATTTAGGGTATATATTGTGTAAAACATGCTGAACTGAAACTGAGTTGAACTAAACTTGATAAAACGCACTATAAATAGTAAAGCATTATGAGAATACTAGTGGTGAAATGAGTTGAACTGAACTAGATATGATAAATCAATTAGAAATGATAGTTTACTTATTAATTGTCGTCCCAAGATTATAGAATTTACTGCACTTATTGTATTTAATCATCTTTGCATTGAATTACTTTACTAACTCTTGTGAGACAAGAAAACCACTTAGAACCCATGCCATAAAAAATTCCTAGTTGAGTTCCTTCAAACTAAGAACGACTGTGCACTTCGAATTGAGCATGATTATTACTAACTTAAGGTCCTCGCAGAACTTCTGAGCCCTCCTAATTCTTGTTACTTGTGCATATACAATCATTGAGGTAGAATTATAACAAAAATAAGTCTCCCAATCTCTTAAGACAAACCCTAACACCAACAACAAATTTAATGCAAATTAATTATATTCAAGCCTTTGACAAGAACACTCAATAAAGAGCTCAATCAATTAGAAATAATAGTTTACATATAATTATTTTTTTTATTTTTTTTATTTTTTGTAGTTCGATGAAAAGAGACTATGCTAGTACATCTGTGGAAAGCTATATGAGCCAATTTGGGATTATCTCCGAGGAAGAAGCTTACAAGCACTTACAAATGCAGATGGAGGAAGCATGGAAAGACATAAGCACAGACATGCTTGGACCTACAAATGTTCCAATGCCTATTGTCCAACGAGTAATCAACCTATCAAGAGTTTTATGTGATTTTTATTCTATTGGTGAAGATCGATACACTATGGGTAAGTGTATGAAACCAAGTATTACTTCTGTTCTTACAGATTCCTTATGTATAGACAAATATACTGTAAGAGTTTTCTTTTGTTCTTGTTGTAACTTGTAATCTTCAATTGTTTAAAAGCTTTTTAAATTTCAATGCAAGTTTATCATTCATACATCTTGGTCTGGAGCAAAGAATATGGAGAGTACTCTTCATAAACTACTAATAATAATTTAGAGATCAAATTTAGGAAAAAATTAAAATTGGTAGGTTTTGTAGCCTTAAAATAACATTATAATAAGATGACACATTACCATATGAGATATGCTTAACTAATGAACTATAAGGACTTTTTTAATGTATAAGGCCCTATATTCTAAAAGCTCTAGGCAGTCGGACAATTTAAATGAAACTAGAACAGCCCCTGAATTAATTGTTTATGAGTTCTATGTAAGAGAACCGTGATCGTTGGTATATTTGGGCCGGGCCACGTTAGTATTAAGAAGCATAATAATCTAGACTTTAGTTGCCCACAAACAACAATTGTTCGAAGTATCAAAGCAAGAACCATGAGAATTAAAGAAAAAAAAGCACACAACAATTTAAAATGTAGAAAAAATCCTTCAAGCAAATTACTTAAATACTATAAAATCTACTCAATCAAGTGGATGCCAATTGCATGGCAAGGGATATGTGCTCAAACGAGCACACCTATTTTTCTCGTTTGAGCACACAAAGACAGAAGGTCAAAAAGACACGCTAAGTATGATGGGGACACTTGAATGTGCTTAAAACAAACCCCCTAAATAGGAGCAGCTATTCTTCTTGTCATGATCTACTTCTTCTCTCACCATACCCCAAGCTCAAATGCTTATAGTAATTATTGAGCCATAACTTAACATTTGCGAACATAAAGCTAAGGGTGAATCCAGAAAGAAATTATTATCGGTGCCAATATATAATGATGTGGACTGCATAACTTATCTTGTTATTTTCCTTATAAAAATTACGATTTCATTACGCAATTCCAAAAAGATAACCAATAAATAAAAAGCGTTCACCGATAAAATATTTATGAATCACTGAAAGTGAGCTCTCCTAACTTTCCTTGAATTAAAGTCGTCTATGATTGAGATGATTATAAATTTTCAGCAATTTCTTTTTCCATATATACAATTAAATAATTCAAAAGAAACTCATCTTCCATCTTGTTTCGTAGATAAGTCTTGACAATTTTCATAGCGAAAAAAATGTTTGGTAATTTTTGTACTAACCAATTTAATCAATATAAGACGAATAAGAATCAATAGTGTTTCTTTTCATAATTTACCCTGAAATATAAACATAATATGAACTATCAATTAATAATAAATCTTATTATATTCGATCTCTACTTCTAGATGTATAAAATTGAATTAATTACAATTCTTAAACTTATATACTAACTTTGAATATTGAAAGTTTTTTTTTTTTTTTGAAAATAACTTGTCAATTAAACTAGAGCAAGCTCCTCCAAGGTATTAAAACCTTGGGGAAATGGTTCCATACAGACCCTATCATGGTTAACACCCGTGTCCCTTTTAGCAACCTCATGGGCAAGGGAGTTCCCTGATCTACGAACATGAGTACATAAGAAATCTAGAAATTGACACTTGAGGATAGAAATAGCATCACAGAAGAGGAAGATTGGTGCAAGTCCTGTCCGAAAATCAACAATAGCTTTTACCAAATTCATGGAGTCGCCTTCTAAATGAGCATAATGAACACCTAACCGAAGGGCCACTTGTAATCCGAACTGAGCAGCAACAGCTTCACAAGTTTTCACATTCTAGTAGCTCTCTATTTTGCGTGATCCTGTAGCAATAACTCTTCCTTCACTATTTCGAAGCACCACACCCAACCCTCTACATACCCCTTCCTTTACCATAGCAACAAAGTTAATCTTCACCTAACCATCCATAGGAAGGATCCATTTTGGACTCGATGGGATGCCGAGGGATGTGCTTGCAAACACCTTCTTAGAATACGACTCATACTCGCGCACATTCTTGAGGAGAGCTGAGGCAGTTGGAATCGGGTCCACCGTAGTGTTCTCGATACAACGTCGGTTTCGTACCAGCCACGCAGCCCATAGAGAAGCACAGATTATCGCCACTTCCTCTTTAGAAGCATGTTAAAGAACCCAACGCAGGAACTCCTTGTTGGAAGCATGGGGAGCAGAGGCGATGAGAGAGATAGCAGTATTATTTGACCAGATGGGGCACTCTTCGGACATTCAATAAGAGCATGATGGAAATCTTCCACGATCGCCTTACAACGAAAGCATCCAGGGGAGTCAGCACAATGACGGTGATGTCGTAGAGAGTTCACAGCTAGGCTTCCTTTTCCTAATCTCCAGAGGAAGTGTTGGGCCTTAGGGGGGGATATTGAGATTCCAAATCGACCTCCAAAGGACATGATCATCGTTCCCAATGTTACCAAGAAAACTTGGGTTGTTCCCCACAAGACCAAGGTGGTACCCAGATTTAACTAGATATTGACCATCCGAGCTTGGCCACCAAAACAGAATGTCAATAGAGGGATCAGAGGGAAGTGGGATAGATAGAATAGCAGCAACAGTGGCGGGATCAAAAAGGTTGTTCTAGACATCACAATTCCAGCACATGTCACCATTGTTAATGAGATCACAAACTCTAAGTTAAGAGTCTGCAGAGGGGCCAGCAACAAGAACAATATACCCATCATTTTTCAAAATCCACACGTCGTTCCACACATTAATCGAGGCACCATTACCCATTCTCTAATCTAACTCTTCCGTTAACAAAGCTTTTCACCCCCATAGCTTCTCCATGTGTAGCTTGGGTCATCACCCCTATGAGCGTCAAGGACATCACCATACTTGAAATATCAGGATTTGAGAAGCTTGGCCAGGAGGGGGTTGACTTCAGTATGAATTCTCCACACTTGTTTAGCAAGCAGCACTGAATTAAAGGTATTGAGGTCTCAAAACCCCATGCCGCCTTTCACCTTAGGATAGCACATATTAGACCAACTGTGCCAATGCATACATCTGTTGTCTCCAGACGAGCCCCAGCAAAATCGAGCCATCATTGAGTGAATGTCACTAATTAAGCTATTTAGGAGACGAAAAATACTCATCATATAAGTAGGGATAGCTTGGATTACGGCTTTGAGCAGGACTTCTTTACCCGGACGAGACAGAAACTTTTCTTTCCATCCTTGGAGCTTCTTGCTAACTCTATCTTTCAAAATCAGGAAAATATCTTTCTTTGATCGCCCAATGATTGTAGGAAGGCCCAGATATTTGGAATGCTTATCCATCCCTTTCACACCCAAATGCGTAATAATATCTTGTCTAATAGATGCCGAGACACCTTTGCTAAAAGAGATTACTGATTTATAATTGACACGCTGACCAGAAGCTCTTTCATATCTGCTGATAATACTAGCAACAACCGAGCATTCATCCAGAGAAGCTTTAGCGAACAAAATACTATCATCTGCAAAGAAGAGGTGAGAGATAATGGGGGCGCCATTGCAAATCCTAACTCCGTGAATAGCCTTTTGTTGGACAGCCCTAGAAATGAGAGAAGAGAAGGCTTTTGCACAAAGAATGAACAGGTATGGAGATATCAGGTCGCGTTGACGAAGGCCTCTTGAAGGGATAACATTGCCACAAATTTTACCATTAATCTTAAAAGAGAAAGACACACTAGATACACATCTCATAATCCTATTCACCCAACTCATACTGAAACCCAATTTCAACTTGACCCGCTCCAGAAAACCCCATTCGATACGATCATACGCCTTACTCATATCAAGCTTAAGAGCAAAGGTATTATTTCGACCATTGGTTCGACGCTTCATGGAATGAAAGGTCTCAAAGGCAATCAATGCATTGTCGGTGATTAGTCTTTTGGGAATGAAGGCACTTATATTCACAAACATAAGATCCCCCAGGTAAGGCTTGAGTCTATTAGCCATCATTTTAGATATGATTTTGTATATCACATTACAACAGCTAGTCAGAAAGATGAACAGGGTCTTTCACTTTTGGGATAAGACAAGCACAAATTTTATTAATGGGGGTCAAGTCAACTAAACCCCTCCACCATTGCACAACCAAAGAATGATGGACCCCCCCTTCCTTCTCAGAATGATGAAGGATCTCGTTGAAATCACCAAAGAACACACAGCACGACGAAATCGAGGATTTAAGTGATCTAATAAGGTCCCACATCTTGAACTTGATAGAGTGATCGGCCCACCCATAGATGCCACCCGCAAACCATGAATTTCCAGCCTCCTCATTCGAAACTTCTACTAAAATATGGTGATCAGAGTAAGAGACAAGGTTCACTTCAAGATTATTCCACCATGTGCCAATCCCACCCGAGTTCCTCACACTGTCAAAACATACCCCATTATCAAATCCACACAAGCACGAACAGTAGCCAACCTATCTTTGTCAATCATAGTTTCCATCACAAAAACAAGATCCGGTCTCTCCCTCCAGCACCACCAATGGAGAGAACTCACTGTCAGGGGTTGGCCCAACCCCTGACAGTTCCAGCTAAGGATTTTCATTATCGTTTGCGGGGTTGGTCCTCGCCAACCTCCGCTAGTTCATGAGACCATACAATACTGTCCTCCAGCACACCACGTTTCTTTTGATTTCAAGGAACACATCTTCCATTGTCACATCATCATCTACAAGCTTTCTTTTCGAAGATCCATTGAGAGTATGGGACTCATCAGCAGCAGCGAGGGTAATAGTAGTGCTTGCTTCGTGAGAACCAAAAGCACCCTTGGCAGCCTTGCCTTTTTTCTTGGGGATAATATCTTTTTTCGAGGAACACCAGAAACCCCAATGGAGAAGGTAGGGTTAGGTGGGGAACCCTCTGAGGTAAGAGAAGCATTATCCCTAAAATTCACATTTGCATGGGGAGCATCAGCGTATAGTGGCTCCATATGTGGCACGGATCCCAACTCATTCTGCAGTAAAGTGGTCCCAGGATTATTTTACATGGTATCCTCACATGCCAACGTAAGAGCTTTATTTGCAGACTTCGCTCTCGGTTGTATATCCTGCATTACCTTTTGATCACTCGTCAGCACCAACCCGCAAGCACTAGAATAATTGAACACCGCATTGTCATCATCCTTCGTCGCAGCAGATTGATTATCATTAACCATAGAAGGGAGGCTTAGATTCTCTTTTGTAATAGTAGAGATCTGGTTATGGTGGACGGTTTTGGGTTTCACAGTGAAAAGTTGTTTCTTAGATTTTAGCCCTGCTAACTTCTCTCTCTCCTTAGATAAGCCTCTTCTAAGGGAGGCTTTTAATTCTAAACCCTAGCCACAGCCTTTATCCTGATCCTCCTCAGCCACCCAAACACAATCTCTATCAGTGTGGTCAATTCTACCACTTAAGAGGCAAAAGTGGGGAAGTCTTTCATACTTAACAGCAATAGTAACAATAGACTCATCCTTCACTCGAATTTTCTAAGATCGTTTTAATGGTTTATTCAGATCCAGCATAACCCTAACCCTCTTATGTGGTTCAATGTCAAGCAAGTCATCTTTAACCTCCAGCACCTCACCAAAGGAGGCGAAAATTTCCCTAACACAGTCTTTAGATCGAGACCCAAAAGGTAGATTATAAAGTCTCAACCAAAAAGGGGAAAAGCCACTAATAACATCTGAGGGTTGAACGTTATTATCGATATCTTGGAGAGCAAGTAACCGTTGTTCAAAGCACCAAGGTCTGCCCTCCAACACTTTCTCTTTATCTTTCCAATGAAATAATTGGAAAAGGAAGACATTAGAACCTATGGATCTAATAAGGACGTCTTCCTGTAAACTCCATTCCATAATCATAGTGCGTTTAAGAGCATCCAAATCAAAGGGCTTAGAGGATAACAGTTTACATATTAAGCAAAGCGAAAGTTTATCGTCCTCCTGTTCATTATCCTCTTTGTCGAATACAAGCACTTCATCATCCTCAACTGACAGATCGAGTGCAGAAGCATCAGCCATTTTTGAATGGGAGTAACTGTCACGCAGGGGGAAACCTTAGGTTGCGAGAGAGAGAAGCCTTACCTCTTAGAGAGAAGGGGAGAAAATTTAATTTAGGTCGGTTTTGAAAGATACATAAAGCCAAATTAGGTTAAAAAAACTATTTAAAAGTACATTAAAAAAATGAAAGACAAAGGCTTACACAATTACACTTACCTTGAGTTCTTGACAACAGGGTAAGTAATGAAATTCACTTTTTAAATGAATGTCTACGACAAGCAAAGCAATTACACTAGCACTAGGCCGCAGATAAACGATTAAAATTTTTGATCGGCCAAAAGGATATCGTCTTCTTCAACGGCCGGAAAAAAAACGTTATTCTTGAATCTTGATTTATATTTTTTTAAATTAGTTTTTCATTCTGATTTTTAAGGTTTTTAAGATGCAATTTTGTGTTTTAAAGACATATTTATGCTTTTTTTTCTTTTATATTAATTTATGTACGTAAAATTTTTTAGTTTTATTTTTTTACAACCTGGGCCTTGGCCTGTAAAGACATGTGTTTAAATTTGCCCTTGCATAAAGGTCAATGCAAAATAAGTGTTATTTTTGTCCTTATTGATGAAACGGAAAACTACTTACTAGCTATCGTAAGTGTATATATGCAATATAAGATCATTAAAAATAGTCGATGCACATCTATCAAATATAATCACACTTTTTTAAGACATAACTTATTTTTTATAGAAATATAACTACATATTTATTCGTGTCAAGCATGAGATCATAAATATTTTTTTACAAAATGATATTCTAATAATTTTTATACGTAATTTTTTTTGGCAAATAAAAATTTTATTATTTGCCAAAAACTAAAAGGTACAAAACTAAAATTGAGGTCTCGACCCTAACTGATTTTGCATCAGTATGGAATTCAAGCCCACCTTTTATGAAGAGTTCCCTTGGCCCCTTCTTCATTTGCATTTCAACGAGGGCAGCAGTAATAGACAAATTTATTTATTTATTTTTTTTAACTTAACAAGATTTTATTAATCCCAAACAGATAAAGTACAAGGCAGCAGCCCTCAAAAAAGCTAAAAACACCCAAAAACCATACAAAACCCAAACAAAAGCCAAACAACCGGCAACAAGAAAGATCAACTAATAAGAAAATTAACCATTTGACTCGTAGCACGACTAGCGATTCTAAATGTGATTGCTGTAGCTAAGCCGTCACTAAGGGAGCTGCTACCATGAAAATTCCTGAGATTCAGTTGAGTCCAAATCATATAAATCATTTACATCCAACATAAGCTCTTCTATCGATCGTTCTAGTTCTTCCTCTAACCACAATTACCAAAAATATCCAATTCCTCTTTAATGTCATGACCAAAGGAAATATTTATCAACACAAAAAACGAGACGGTCTTATTATGAGAACGTCAATTTAGGCCAGCCTAATTCGCACATGTAACAACATTTTCATTTTTGGGGCATTTATCAATTTTAAACTTAAAGGTATCAATTTTGAAAATTGATACCTTTAAGGTCAAAATTAATACCTTTAAGATCAAAATTGAAAAATACCCAAAAAAAATGGCCAGATTGTTACACCCGCAAATTGGACAAGTCCAAATTGACGGTTTCATTATGAGGCCGTCTCGTCCAAGACAAGTTGTATTATCAAAACGAGCAAAAAGCAAGTCTTTGACATCATTTGTGTACCGACAGTGATGAAAAATGTGATCATGGTTTCATCAACAGTCTCTCATGAAAGCCCATCTTTATTAATCTATCAAGTAGGCAATCTCGAATGTCCCACCAACCAAACACAAAATTTAGCTTTAGGGGAAACTAAAGAATTACAAGTTAAAGATTTGCAAGTCACCTTACCTTGAGAATGAATGAGCGAAGCATATTCCTTATTGATGCTAAATCTGTCCAAACAAACATCCTATGCCGGTCTAGATGATCCGAAAGCAAAGTCCTCTACCCGAGAATGAATATGAGCAACAAAATACTTCAACTTGAATGATTATTACAATTATTTAATCAAACCAAATCAATATTGTAAACTTGAAATTCTCAATTATTATTTTATATATATATATATATATATATATATATATATATATATATATATATATATATATATATATATATATATTAGGGTTCAAATCCAATATCTTAGATTAGAAACCTATTCAGTAATGGTAATCATAATTGCATAGAAACAAAACATATTCAATAAGGTAGAACAATAATTAAGGATGGAGCAATTATAAAGAACTAAATGAATAAAATGCTTAATCTTTTACAAAGAAACAACTTTTTGGAATTAGAACTAGAAAATTGTTAAAAACTAATTGTCCTCTTAAGAAAGTCTAAAAGTATCTATACAAAGCCTAATAAATACAACGTAAAAGAAATAAGTTATTTAAAAAATAAAAAAATAATTAAAAAAAATAAAAAAAAGTGCAGAGATTGATTTGTCTCAACCGAGATTGATCAGCCTCGACTGAGACTGTCAGTCGAGACTGATGAGAATTTCGTTCAAGAATCAAGACTAAAAATAATGAACCAATAACTTCTATGAAATGAGTCTCGACGAAGACCAAGTATAGTCTCAGTCGAGATTAAGTAATGTCATACAGTAGCTTTTATTCTGCTAGCTTTAATTTTATCAAATTGACTGTAGTCTCACTCCAGACTTCATAGATGTGACTAAGATTAACTCAGTCTCGCTCGATACTATGTAGAATCTCGTCCAAAGTCTTTCATATGACTACAAAGCTTCACTTAAATGCAAATCCATAGGCCTCCGAAAGTTATCACATTATAGCTTGGTGGACTCAAGTAGGTTCGAAATGATCAAACATCTAGCTCAATACATCGAAAATAGACCATAGATGCAAAAATAGGCACAAATGAGACTGAGTACCTAAGCCCGGTTGATTCCCATCACTTCCAACTGTTTGGAAATACTTCACATGTGAGACAAGATCTCAAATCGATAAAATAATGGATTGTTGAGTTGCATATATATTGGGTGAGCTAATCCTCCTACTACCATATGGTTTTGGGAAATAATAAACTTCACCAAGTGTATGTGCAAGTCAACGCCAAAGTGAGATTATGAGACGAATTGTCATTTGGTTGAGTTGGTTCCTTGATATTCGAGTCAATGGTTCAATCAAAAATAAAAAATGATAGGTTCGAAAAGAATGGCGTTCCTACCATCATTGATTACTCCCACATGCGAACTTGATGGGGGTGTTGGGCTGGTTTATCCCACATCGACAAATTAAAGATGGTGTGCACACTTTATAATCTATTGCAGACCTTGTTCCCATTGCCATATGGTTTTGAGATAATATATATCTCCTTGGCTTATAAAGTGTGTGCACCTCGTGTCTTCCTGTTAACGTGCAGACATTCACAATAAGTCCATTCAAATTTAACACTTATAAATATCTCACATTAATTTACTTTGGCGAGATGCTTATTATTGTAACACATTGGCTAATTTTAACTGTTAGATTATACACAAAATAGTTTGTTTAAAATTGATGATTAACTAATATATCATACTATACTCCCTTCGTGGTTTTCTAGCTCCCCACATATTTACCAACTTATTTACTTTGATCCATCCTATATACTTGGAAATATTTTAATTTTGGCTAACGTTACCATTATTTTCTATAATTCCTAACCTCATATATATATATATATATATATATATATATATATATATATATATATATATATATATATATATATATATATATATATATATATATATATATATATATATACTTAAAGTGGTGAAAACTGAAAACCAGACAGTGGTATACATATTGTGGCAAAAGGAGTACATATTATCTTATAGGGTGTATATATTTTTTGTGAAGAAAAAAGTTAAGATTATTTACAAAAATGGCATCTGAATATGTACCCCTTTTAAGCATATATGTACACTATTTAGCAAATGTCTAATTATTTACAAAACTGTCACCCAAATATGTACTCCATTTGAGTTTTTATGTACCCCTGTGTGTTGTGCGACAGCGGAAGCAAAGATCGAAAACAATAATGAAACAATAAAGATTCAAACAAACAATAAAGAAAATCACACCGAGAAATTAACGTGGTTCACTATCAACGTGATAGCTACATCCACCGGCACCGAGAATAAACTTTTCACTATAAACCGGGAGATTAAAGATGAACACGAGAAACCACAACAATGGCTCTCCAAGCTTTTTCTCTCTTAGTTTTCCTCACTTTGTGTTTTGCATTGCATCCTATTCTAATTCTAATTACATGGGGCCTTTATATAATATACCTCATAATAATAAAAAGAAATTAGGGTTAAGAAAATACAAAAAACCGTCAATAACTAAGAGTAACCGGCCAAAAACGTGCCAAGAAACCGCCATTACGCGAGCCGTGTAACTGAGACAGAACCTACTCCGCGCCCCACGGAGTTCACTCTGTTCGAGTCACCACATTTCAGCACTGTGTTTAGTTTTCACCATTTTAATTGGTTTTCACATGATCCAAATCCTATATACAATATATATATATATTAACTTTTTATAATTTTTAGAAGCGTATAATTCAGTATATAAATGATCAAAATAACACATTGAATTTCATAAAAAGTTAAATATACGTGCGTGCGTGTGTATACCTATATATAAGGCTACTTCGACAAAGCAAATAGGTAAGCTTTTTTATTTCGTTTAATCAAAACACGAATTTTGATCATTATTTCTTCTTGTCACCCACAGGCAATGCACACGATTTACAGATTGGGCACACATTCTTCAGGAGCAGCCATTTCTTCAAGCAATCTACATGATACTCATGTCCACACTTCAGACTTCCAAGCTTATCATCATGTTCATATTCGTCCTGCAATTCGAAAACCCGTAAACAATGAATAAAAAATGCTCATTCTAGTTTACAAGGCTAAAGTAACATTTACTAGTAATAACCAGAATGGACCATCTGAAAAAGATTTTGTTGGATCCCCCCTCTATCTTAATTCTTTTCTAAACACATGGCCCTGGTAGTTATATGCTAATTTATATCACAAAGAACCCAAAAAGAAAAAAAGGATAAGTTGTGGAAACAGAATAGAAATTTACCAAGCAAATAGTACATGATTCATTGTTTTGATCAGTACATGGCAGGTCCTCCAGATTGATAGTAGGTGCATTAAACTTAAAACGTCTGATTTTTAGATGAGATGATATGTCGTCCTCAAACAACCCAGTATTTACATTTCCTATTTGTTCACTCAAAGCAAGAAGATCCTGCATTAAAAGAAAAAGTGTTATTATATGATTATTTTCAATGCACATACAAGAACACATCTATGACTGCAATGACCAGTGATAGATGTGATAAAGATTAATATCAAATACTCACTTCATAAGACATGTTGTCAATGTCTAAACGCATCTGCCTATGATGATCAATAAAGCTCTCTACATCATAGTCCACTTCATAAGAGGTGGGAAATTCAAGAAGTGCAACTCTCTGCAAGCAATAGACAGTCATCAACATTATAAACAAATAACTTTTAGCTAGAATAAAATTCATAGAATAAATTATAGCACAAAAATTAATTGTAAATGATAAATTATTAACATTTTAATGATGGAGAGACATCAGACATCCTACATTAAAGCATATATCTAAATAGGGTTCATTGTAGTACTCATTTACAATTTACACAGTTGCATTTCTATAGAACCCAGAGCAATAAAGAACAAATTTCTGAAGAGGAACTTACATCTACTAGAAGATTCCTCAAACGAGGAAGATCACGCCGTCTTGAAGCTGCATCAGGCGCAAGACTTCTTCCTTGAGAACGATAAATTCTAAGGCCAGTTGGTCGGCTTGCTTGTTCTGTATTATGTTGCAATATAGATGATACATCATGCTGCATACCATCATTTGGTGAGAATCTACTAGGAGCTCCCGAAAAAAGAGGATAGCAAGTGACACCATCACCTCTCACATCTTGCATATTATGCAGTGGAAGAAAATTGTGATGTTGTTGAACAGGGGGGGAGTGCAAGAAACTTGTAGAGCCTCCATGTATATTGTTCACTTGATGAATCATGAAAGCAAAAGTTAACTTCAGAAATCATAACTATATATTGAATTCCATATAGCTAAAAATGAAAGGAAAAGAAAAATAAAACTTCTTCGCTTTTTACCACGAATATCTCAAAAATTCACCTTATAGTCTCTAAAATCTCAAATGTAACTGAAAAATTAAAAATTTTGTCTGTTGTCTACATCATTGCGTGTGCATTCTATGACCATGTGTTAACTTTGCAAATCATAACTATATATTGCATTCCAAATAATAATTAAAAAACTACTGCACCAGCAGCTCAAGAATTCACACCTTGAAATTCAACTAACAAAAAAGGAAAACTCTAAATACAAAGTCTAACCGAGAATTTTCAAATATTGTGTGAAAGTATATATTGTCTAAGTCATTGTGTAAATATCCCCACTCTTCTCTATCTCTTCTTTAAGAAAATCTTCCATTTTGATGGGTGTGTTATCATAATAATATCAACTAAAATAATAATATTACCTTGAAAATAAGAAAAAATGGGAGGTCCATTCCGCGGCAAACCGCCAATATTGGATGGATGGAAGGACTGAGCTCCAATATCTCCTTGAAGATAATGATTGTAGTTTTGTGCCATATGTAGGCCATGACCTCTATAATCAGGCAAGGGGGCTGGAGCTTCGGAAGCAAGCCCATAATGAAAATGATAGCAAGCCATAGGAGTAGCTGGAGAACTACTAGGTCCAGCAGAAACACCAAAATGTTGAAAATTTCCAAGGCTGCCCTCAGTACCTTTTCTCTTGCACAACTCTCTAACACCTTCATTTAAATGGAAAACATTCCCTCCATAATTGCTTGAAGATGGTAAATGGTCCACAAATCTATGGTTAAGTGGAACGGGAAACACCCTAGGTCCAGAGGATAGATCCATGTATACATTGAAGAGGTCATGCTGATTTGTTGCAGGACGAGTAGGTGGAGTATACTGTGTCGTCGCATAAAAAGCTGGCCTAACAACATGCTCAGGAAAATGATGGATATCATAGTTGTTCATACTACCAGTTGGAGGTAAAACCTGATTTGCATGAGACTGGACAAAATTAGATGTGCTTCCCAAAAGAATGCAGGGTTCAGGTTGGAGATGATTCTGAACTTGCTGTCCATTTGCTGAATCAAGAACTTGGTGGCTACTACACCACATATCACTTTCATTCATGTTCGACCAATGAAGTTATTACAATTGCTATAACTGTTCGACACGAGAGAAAAAAAATAACATGTCAGCCAAATTTTACACATTACAGTTGAAGGACTTAATAAATAATCAGAAAAATAACACTTCTTAGCTATAATGTAATATAAAACCATGGCAATCTTGTTAAGTTATCAATCAATTCGTCCATATTCAAATTATTTTGAAGAGTGTAAATAGTACTTGCTTTATAAAATTCCAGTAATTTAATATATAAGATATGCAACTACCCTTAATCCTTAAGCTTGCAATGCAACTTCATAACTTAGATTGACCCAAATATACACAATAAGGGAATCAAACTAAATCTTCAAAGTTCAAAATACACTCTAACCTAAATCAACAAGATCGCATAGTTATGATTAAAAGGTTCAAATCATTGTCACATGATTGACTAATCTCCTTGCGAATCGCGAATAAAAAAAAAGGCGACTTGTTGTCGGTTTTGGGCTATTTTACAGTCATTTTGAGCGAATCGCGAATCCAATAAAATATTTAACTGGCAATCATGTTACACTAGTTCAAATAAACTTTCAAAAGGTGATTAGGTCCTCCAACTATGAATTATAACCTAAGCTATTGTTAACGCAAGTGCCAATAGTTTTAACAATAACGTTAACTTTAATCATATTATCGAACATGATTTATCATGTACATTGGAGGAGGATGGTGAAGGTGGGACGAGTGTGAGTGGATTAAGATTTGGAACGATTGATGAAGTGATAAACGTGGGGCGTTTGAGGCTTCACTAAGTGTGTAGGAATTATGCCTTGAACAAAGTAAGGCATGGGAAAGAGGTTGTTCGCTCGAGGCAACAAGTAAAATGAAGTCAGTGGTGCCACAAGGGCTTGCTTGTTCGAGTACAATAATGCCTCGTTCGAGCAGCATGATCAGAGACCAACAAAAGCTTTCTGAACTATGTACTTGTTCGAGCACTTTAATGCCTTGTTCGAGCACATTGCCTAAGATGTTATTTTGGACTGTTCAATGCACGGTTTAAGGCATTGAAAGGATGTACTGTGGGGCAATTAATCTAAGAATAATGGTGGGTATTATTTCTATGTTTATTACTTGGTTTATTGTTGATGTTTAATATGCATTAAGAGGGTATTTTATTGCTAAGATTAATGTTCATAATGCAAATGCCAAAACACTTAATAATGATGATAAATTCAGCCACTTAATCGAACATGCCTTAGGTTGTACTTTGAAGAGGAACGTTGAGGATGTGTCGTATGTGAGTGAATTAAGGTTTGGAACGATCGATGAGGTGCTTGATGTGAGGCAAATGAGACTTCACTAAAGGGTGAAACCATACCTTGAACAAGGCTAGGCATGGTATGAAGGTTGCTCGAACAAGGCAACACGAAAACAAAGTCAGAAGTGGGCCAGAGAGGTGCTCGTTCAAGGCACTAAAGTGCTCGTTCAAGCACATTGAGCTGCATCAAACAGTGAGTTCTGAACTGAGTGCTCGTTCGAGCACTTCGCCTAGAATTCTTTTTGGGACGTTTGAACTATGGTATGGCATTGATAGAGCATAGTATTCCTTGTTTAATTGCTATGTTTATTGTTGGTTATTATCATACTTATTGTGATGGTTAATGTTGATGTTTATTGTGTGGATTAATGGTGAATAATGATGTGGTTCTTGAATGATGTATATTTCCTCTATAAAAGGATACATCATTCATGGAACAAATCACCACAAATACACATATTAAGAGTAGTCTATTGCATTTTTAGAAACTTGAGAGTGTTCTTACTTAACTCTAGCATTTGTGATTTTGAAAGAATTATTCTCAAGATAAGGTGAGGTTTATTACACTTCTATTGCTGAATCATTTATAATAAAACTACATTTGCGAAGGAAGTATCCAAGATACCTCAATAAACACTTGTATTCATTTTTCATTTGATTTTCATCTTGTTTTTCATTATTGAACCTCTTTAAGGCTTGCATTTTGATTGGTATTAGAGCGGGAGTGCGTCTTGGGCTATTTGGTGAGAAAGTGAGGTTAAAAAAACAAGAAAACCATCATGAGTGAAGGGGGAAAATTCTGTATTAACTGTTTGATGGGAAAATCAATTTCGTAATATAAAAAAGCTTCATAAAGAATTATTTGGTGAAACAAGGGATCGATGATGCACTATTGAAGGAAAGACCAAATAATGTAGAAGAGGCAAAATGGACACAAATGAGGAAGAAGGCGGTAAGCACAATCCGAATTGTCATTGCACCCGAAATCAAGTATCACTGCTTGAAAAAGACCAATCCCTGTAAGCTGTCGGGAAAATTACATACGGTGTATGCTTCCAAATCCATATAATAAACTTTGCTTAAGGTGGGAGTTGTATCAACTCATGAAGGATGAGGATACAACAATGCAAGACCACATTAACACATTTAACAAGTTGATGTGCCAATTGTTGAATGCAAATGAGAAATTGACGGATGAGGGGCAAGCCTTACTCCTATTGGCTTCACTTTCCAAGGACTATTAAAACATAGTCCAAACATTGCTCATAGGTAGGGATTCTATCACTCTTGGTCAGCATAGGCGGGGTTGAGAGAGAATGATAAATTCATGGTGAGAAGAGATAGGGAAGAAAAGAAGAGTGTTGGGGATGGCTTGTTTAGTGAGGGTTCTAATAGAGGGAAAACAAAGGAAAAGGGATATCAAGGAAGGGGAAAGTCTCATGGGAGGGGTGACCTTAGTGACAAAGAGTGTCACTATTGTAAGAAGAAGGCGCACATACAAACGATGTGCAAGGAATTTAAAGAGAACCTTAAAAGGATGAAAAGCTTAAAGGATGGTGGGAGAAATGAGAATGAGAGTAGCGAGAGTGCCGCTCTAGGCTTTGTTGGTGATGATGACTATGATGGGGCTCTATCAGTTGATGGGGAGTGATTCATAATAAGGGATGGGTAATAGACTACAGTTGCTCATTTCACATTTGTTGTGAAAAAGAAAAATTTACTAAGCTTAGTTATGGTGATAATGGCCTTGTTACTTTACCAAATGATGAAAAGGTGAAAGCAGAAGGTCTTAGTGAGGTTGAAATTGAGACACATAGAGGGGTTAAAGAGAAGACTTGGTGATGTAATATATGTACCTAAGTTTGAGAGGGACCTTATTTTATTGGGTAGATTAGATAGTAAGGGATGCACTTTCAAAGCAAGTGGAGGGGTCTTGAAAGTCATTAAAGGGAGCCTTGTGCTTATCAAGGTTAAAAGGAGTAAGAGGAACTTATACAAGTCAGTTGTGGTAGCCTAGACCACAAAGGTGTTGATGATGGTGTGTTTGGGTCAAAGAGAGTTACTTTTGAGGATGATAAGAGTTTTGGACTGGGGGGAGATTGTTAATGCAAGTGCTAAAAAACTTAATAACGATGATAAATTCAGCCACTTAATCGAACATGCCTTAGCTTGTACTTTTGAGAGGAACGTTGAGGATCTGTCGTATGTGAGTGAAATAAGGTTTGGAACGATCGATGAGAAGCTTAATGTGAGGCAAATGAGGCCATGCTTTCAACAAGGCAAGGCATGGTATGAAGGTTGCTCGAACAAGGCAACACAAAAACAAAGTCAGAAGTGGGCTGGAGAGGTGTGCTCCTATCGTTCGAGCACATTGAGCTGCATCAAACAGTGGGTTCTAAACTAAGTGCTCGTTGGAGCACATGGGGTGCCCGTTCAAGCACTTTGCCTAGGATTCTTTTTGGGACATTTGAGCTACAGTATGGCATTGATGGAGCATAGTATTCCTTGTTTGATTGCTATGTTTATTGTTGGTTATTGTCATACTTATAGTGATGGTTAATGTTAATGTTTATTGTGTGGATTAATAGTGAGTAATGATGTGGTTCTTGAATGACGTATTCTTTCGCTATGAATGGATACATAATGCATAGAACAAATCACCACAAACACGCATATTGAGAGCAGTCTATTGCATCGTTAGAAACTTGAGAGTGTTCTTACATTGTTCGAACATTGTGATCTTGAGAGAATTCTTCTCAAGATAAGGTGACGTTTATTATACTTGTATTGTAGAATCATTTATAATAAAACTACGTTTGAGGGGAGGTATCCAAGATATCTCAATAAACACTTGTATTAATTATTCATTTGATTTTCATCTTGTTTTTCATTGTTGAACCTCTTTAAGGCATACATTTCAAATGTATGTTAATTGTAGGATGTTAATTGTGCTTTGATGGTGCATTGAGTGTGGTTCTAAGAATGATGCTTTTCTTCCTCTATAAAAGGGAGCATCATTCATAGAACAAAGCACCACAAACACATATTGTTGAGAGAGCTATTCTTTGCTGAAACTTGAGAGTGTTCTTCATAGAATTAGCATTTTGTGATCTTGAGAGAACTGTTCTCAAGATAAGGGAAGGTTTATTATACTTGCATTATTGAATCATTTATAGTAAAACCACATTTGAGGAGGGGTATCTAAGATACCTCATAAAAAATTGTGTTCATCTTTGTTCATTGTTTTCATTTTGTTTTTCATTGATGAACCTCGTTGAGGCTTTCATTTCAATTGGTATCAGAGCGGGGAGTGCGTCTTGGGCTATTTGGTGTGAGAAAGTGAGGTTAAAAGAACAAGAAAAACATCATGAGTGAAGGGGGAAAATTCTGTATTCAATTGTTTAATGGAAAAATCAATTTTGCAATATGGAAAAGCTCCGTGGAGAATTATTTGATGCAACAAGGCATCGATGTTGCGCTATTAAAGGAGAGACCAAATAATGTAGAAGAAGCAAAATGGACACAAATGAGGAAAAAGGTGATTAGCACAATCCGACTTGTCATTGCACCCGAAATCAACTCATAAACTAATAAACTTTTCTTGAGGTTAGAGTTGTATCAACTCATGAAGGATGAAGATATAACAATGCAAGACCACATTAACACATTCAACAAGTTGGTGTGCCAATTGTTGAATGCGGATGAAAAATTGACGGATGAGGAGCAAGCCTTACTCCTATTGGCTTCACTTCCCAAGGACTACAGAAACATAGTCCAAACATTGCTCACAGGTAGGGATTCTATCACTATTAATCAAGCATTGGCGACGTTGAGAGAAAATAATAGCTTCATGGTGAGAAAAGAGGGGGAAGAAAAAAAGAGTGTTTGGGATGGCTTGTATAGTGAGGGTTCTAATAGAGGGAGAACAACCAAAGAAAAGGGATATCAAGGAAGGGGTAAGTCTCATGGGAAGGGTGGCCATAGTGACAAAGAGTGTTACTATTGTAAAAAGAAAGGGCACATACAAATAATGTGCAAGGAATTTAAAGAGGACCTTATGAGAATGAAAAGCTTAAGGGATAGGGGAAGACATGAGAGTGAGAGTAGCGGGAGTGCCGCTCTAGGATTTGTTGGTGATGATGACTATGATGGGGCTCTATTAATTGATGGGGGAGTGGTTCATAGTAAGGGATGGATAATAGACTTTGGTTTCTCGTTTAACATTTGTTGTGAAAAGGAAAATTTTACTAAGCTTAGTTATGGTGATAATGGCCTCGTTACTTTACCAAATGATGAAGAGGTGAAAGTAAAAGGTATTGAAGAGGTGTCAAAAAAAAATGGTGATGTAAGGTTTGTGCCTAAGTTTGAGAGGAACGTTATTTTATTGGTTAGGTTAGATAGTAAGGGATGCACTTTTAAAGCAAGTGGAGGGTTTTTGAAAGTCATTAGAGGGAGCCTTGTGCTTATGAAAGGTTTAAGGAGTAAGAGGAATTTGTATGAGTTAGAAGTTGGGTGTGGTAGCCAAGGCCACAAAAGTTTTGATGGTGATGTGTTCGAGTCAAAGAGAGTTATATTTGAGAATGATAAGAGTATTGGACTTAAGGGGATGATTGTTAAAACAAGTGCCAATAATCTTAACAATGATGTTAAATTTTAATCATATTATCAAACATGCTTTATCATGTACATTGGAGGAGGATGGTGAAGTTGCGACGAGTGTGAGTGGATTAAGATTTGGAACGATACATGAAGTGATAAACGTTGGGTGTTTGAGGCTTCACTAAGTGTGTAGAAACCATACCTTGAACGAGGCAAGGCATGGGAATGAGGTTGCTCGCTCAAGGCAACAAGTAAAATGAAGTCAGTGGTGCCGCAGGGGGCTGCTCGTTCAAGCACAATAGTGCCTCGTTCAAGCAGCATGATCAGAGACCAACTGAAGCTTTCTGAACTATGTGCTTGTTTGAGCACTTTAATGCCTTGTTCGAGCACATTGCCTAGGATGCTACTTTGGACTGTTCAATGCACGGTTTAAGGCATTGAAAGGTGTATTGTGCGGCAATTAATCTAGGAATAATAGTAGGCATTATTTCTATGTTTATTACTAGGTTTATTGTTGATGTTTAATATGCGTTAAGAGGGTGTCTCATTGCTAAGATTAATGTATATTAATTGTAGGGTGTTAATTGTGCTTTGATGGTGCATTGAGTGTGGTTCTAAGAATGATGCTTTCCTTCCTCTATAAAAGGGAGCATCATTCATAGAACAAAGCACCACAAACACATATTGTTGAGATAACTATTCTTTGTTGAAATTTGAGAGTGCTCTTCATAGAATTAGCATTTTGTGATCTTGAGAGAATTGTTCTCAAGATAAGGGGAGGTTTGGTATACCTGCATTGTTGAATCATTTATAACAAAACTACATTTGAGGGAAAGATATCCAAGATACCTCATAAACACTTATGTTCATCTTTGTTTAATGTTTTCATTTTGTTTTTTAATGTTGAACCTCGCTGAGGCTTTCATTTCAGCTATATTGTTTAACCATATTATTGAACTAAGCTGCAAATAACATTAACATTTATCAAATACAAAAATTCATGCATTAATTTTGTAACTTTTTCCATCTTATTATCATATATTTGATTGAATAAGATGCATATAATTTACCAATTATTTTATTTTATAAAATAAAATAAATACATAAGTCATCGCTCAACATTACATCAATATTAAGGGAAAAAATAAAAATTTATGAAAAAAATTTAAAAAAAATGCAGAATATAAGCTAAGAAATTATAACGATAAAAACAAAAGTAGATTTTACCTTGGTATCATACAATAAATCAAAAACAAAAGTTAATAACTTTGATTTTTGATGAGAATTACAGTCGGCAAACAATTAAATTCCTGCAAATCAAAAATATCCCATTAGATTAACCCAAAAAATTAAAGCTCGTAACATGAAGTTTAAAGGGAAATTAACCCAGAAAATCAAATTGAAAAAAACAACAATTAATCTTAAAAATGGAGGGTATAATTAAATAAAAATAGATGAAAAAAAGAAATAAAATCTATGATCAAAATTGAAATTGGAATCCTTTTTGAAGCAATTGATGGAAAATAAAAAGGACCTAGTTGATAAAAAAAGAAGAAAAACAGAAAAAACACACCAAAAATTAATTGATGGGCAAAAATTGGATGATCCTTGACGATGAAAAAGAAAAAGAGAAAGAAGAGAGAAGAAAAGAGGGAAGGTTAACAATGTTCGGTTTCAACTTATCGCTTTTTGTGAAGATTCCCTCAATTTTATTTATTTTTCAAAAATAATATTAAACGTTGTATATATAAAACATATTTTGGAAATCAATTATTAGATTTATTGAATATTGGAAACTGTAATAATATAATAAAAAATAATCGTTCATAAGAATTTAACAACTTAGTATTTAAGCTAAAAATCCTGTATTTTTATGGAAATTAAAATCTCCGATTTTTTGGAAACAAAAATTCTTTTTTTTAAATCAAATCCTATAAATTGTAGTCATACAAAATAAAATAATTACTCCGTGAAATTTATATCATTAAGGAATAGTTTTAGAGATTAGTATATATTTATATATGTAGACGTATATATATTATATATGAGTATGCGTTTTAATTATAATTGTAATGAAACGATTGATGATTTTCTAGATACGTAACTACTGCGAAGATGTCATTTAACCATGGTGAAAGCCAGACTTATGAGTATTTCAAAAGAAAAGCTTTGCTACCATAATGTAGAGCGATCACTAGAAACACTTTTTAAAGCTGCACAATTAAATTATATGAACAAAAGTATTATGAATCAGTAGAAAAATTTTAATCTTTCAATTGATGGGTTACCCTAACAATCGATATTTGGTTTGTTCCCCACATTTGGATCCTTAATGTATATAACAGCACAGCGGCTAGACCATAATTGGCTTATTCAAAAAACATTATCGCCTTTGAGTTAATGTCCGAAAAACATGCTGAATATAACATAAAATGTAGATTAATAGAGATATGTAAAAAATGGTACTTACTAGATAAGATATTCTCCTGTTCTGTAGATAACGTGATCACAAACACTGAATGCATTGAATTTTTGTATGAAGAACTTGCTTTTCAGTTTCATCCTAAGTGGTAGATATTACATATACAATGTTGTGCTCATGTAATTAACTTATGTTGCCAAGTAGGTATTAAAAAATTAGGTAATTGTAAAAGTCCATTAGAAACGTGATTAAGTGGCTTAGATCAGGACAATTAAAGAAGAGATACAAACAATTATGTGACCACTATCGACTTAAAAAGGATATTGCTCACTAGATACTACGACATGCTAGGGCTCGACTCATTATCTTTTAAAAAAGGCTATTAAATATCGTGTTGTTATAACACAAGTATAATGAATGTACGGATAAAGGTATAAGCAGAAACATGGAAACTAGTTATAAGTGTACACAAGATATTTTCATGTGTACGAAACAACGTCTACCTAGTAGTAAGTGAATGCATTATCATTTTTTACCAACTATAGGGGTACACAAAGTATTTTATATATTTTTTATTTTTATATTATATTTAAAGCAAAAAAAATCGCATCGATGCTCCCAACCCGAGAGTTGAACCACTAGGAACCGCCTCCTGAACCACTTGGAACCGAAACCTGAAACGGAACCCAAAAGTCCGAATCAAGTTTCAATTTTTAGGAACTGAAGCCGGATGAGACTGGAATCGAAACTTGCCCAACTCGGACTGTGGCCAATACTACATGGAATGATTTGGATGTAAAATGAATTTTCCTATTTTATTCATTTTCAACACTTCCAAAACAACTATCAAACAACCCCTTGCTTATTTTGAGATCTTTTGAGTTACGATCAAGTTATCCCGGATTTCGTCTCTTGATTAATTATTGCAGCCTTGAATGATTTGACAACTGAAAACTTTCAACAATTAAAAATTTATATTTCAAGAGTTAGGTTTGAAGTTGAAGGGAAGAGAAGATAGCGTTAAAAGAGAAGATGAAAATGGCATCCTTTAAAACTTTAAACAATTCAATTTTTACAGCAAAATTACTCATGAGAACGATGCTATATTAGAGTTCGAACAATGTGTTTCAAACTCTAATATTGCCAAGATCGAATGTATGAGGATCATGTTCGGTGTGTAGTATCTCTTATATTATCAAAGGAGTTCAAAGAACTCTCAAATATGGAGAATTACAATAGAGAAGAGATATAGGCTAGTGTTTGGCTTGGGGTGTATTTTGTGGATGATTACTATGTGTGAATGATAGCTCTCTATTTATAGGAGAGATCTCACTAAATAACATTAAGTACATTAAAACTATGAATAAATGATAATAAAACATCCCCAAGAACTTGAAGAGTCAAAAACAGCATTCTATGAGCATCAGAGACATCGCTCGACCAAAGTAGAGGCTCGCTCGGTCGAGCGACCTGGTCGAGCGGGCTACAAGAAGTTTCTGGTTACATTCTGTCTGTTCGCTCGACCCATTCTGAAGCTCGCTCGATCGAGCGAGCTGGTCGAGCGACACTTCAGTGAGCTTCTGACAGTTTTGCTCGACTTTGCATTGTAAAGCATCTTGAATTAAACCTTTACACTTCTTCATTAAGTCCCATAACTCCCATGATTAACTCATTAATTCATACTTTAATCATCATCATAAACCACAAATATTAAGACAAAACTTAACACACCCATTAATGACATACTTATGGGATTCCATCCCAAGAGTCACCACATGAATGCACCCATCAAATGTGCACTCAAGTCACGCCATTCATAACAACTCACATAATTTAATTTTTACTAATTTCTCCACAATAATTTTAATCTATAAAGCCTACCAATGAAGAAATAGAACTATAATGTGTCAGACTTTCAACAAAAATTTTTCCCTCTTATTTTTATGCTAATGTAGCAGATGAATTTGCAGTAAAAATTATTTCTAATATAGTACGCACAGAAGAAGATTTGGTAAGCATTATTATTTTCAAATTACTTATAGGGATGGCACTGGGTTGGATTCGGCTCGAATTATACATACTCCGATTTTGCTCCAGATAATAGTCGGACTTCTTTTTCAGTCCACCTCCACTCGGAATCGGATTATGCATACTCCAAATTTGCCCCGACTCGGACTCTCAGACCTTCAACGGAGTCGGATGCGGAATCGAATTATTATCAAATTTTATTGTTGTGATATTGTACTAATGATTTTAAAGCATACAAAATTAACATAATATATTTTTCAATACAATTTAACAAAAAAATATGTAATTTGAATTCAAGTTTAATAAGAGAAATAGTCCTACTACTACAATTTAACAAAATAAAAAATGTTGATTGATTAATCTAAATAAAAATACCAAGTAGTTTTTCAAAATCGAAAATTACAATTAGTATGAGAGAGAGCTTGAATTAGTTTCGTCTAGAGTTTTAAAGGAAACAAAATATTGGGTAAAAGTCAATTTCAAAGTCGATTTCCTTTAGGATCGGAATCGGGTCGCAGTGTCGGATATTTAATAAGGTCAAATTCCGGTCCGTCTCTAATTCATACTTAGATAGTAAAGTCGAAGTCAGAGTCTGATAACTTTTCCCTCGGACTTGAATCGGATTATTTTCCTCGGATCGTGTCGGACTAGGATCAGATTCGGACTGAATTGCCATCCCTAATTACTTACATCGGTAAAAGAGAATAACATCTTGAACTTGATATAGCTAAATAGAACGTACCAAATTTGTAAACCAATATTATTTTTCAATATTATTTTCAATATTATTCTTGAAATAAAGAAAATAATTGCTTGATATAGAAAAATTATTTTTCAAAATTATGTACCAGGCTACCAGCTATAAAATAATTATATCTTCATAATTATACTGATATGCAAATTCATGTCATTGACTTATCTACTTCACATTCCTATTTGCTTTAAAAAGTAGTTTTATAATTGAATGGGTAAATTCACCTATAAGTAATTATTTTAAATTTGTATGAACGGTAATATTTTTTCAAGATCTTTAAAATGAGACTGAATTTGTAATATTTTTTACTCTTTTCAAAAACTGTTCAAAAAAATCATTCAATTATTTAAAAACATTAAGCTTTATCATAAAAAAATAAATTTATTGGAATTTATTAGAAAATTAAATTAAATTAAATTAATTCATGAAAATATAGTTATTAAAAAATTAATATAAGATCTCACTTGACTGTATTTTAGCTAAAAGAAGTTGAACACTGACCTTTGGCCACATTTCCCTACATTCATGTGATCATGTCATTGTTACCTGCCTATTTTCTATTCCTATTTGCGTTAAAAATATTAGTTTTATTTAATAAATGGGTAATTTCACCAATAAATAATTTTTTAAAAAATAATTATACAAAAGGTAAAAAAATTTCAAGATCTTTAAAATGATACCAAATTTGTAACATTTTTAACTCTTTTTAAAAATAATTCAAAAAAATTCAATTATTCAAAAAAAATTAAGCTTTATCATAAAAAAATAAATTTATTTGATTTATTAAAAAATTAAATTAAATTTATTCATGAAAAAATAGTTATTAATAAATAAATATTAGATTTCACTTGAGTATATTTTTACTAAAAGAGGTCGAAGAGTGACCTATTGCTGCATTTTCCTAAATTCATGTGATCATGTCATTGCTACCTGCCTATTTTCTATTTCTATTTGCTTAAAAAATTATCTTTATTTAATAAATGGGTAATTTCACCTATAAATAATTTTGTTAAAAAAAATGATAAGAACGGTAATATTTTTTCAACCAAATGAGATCAAATTCGTAATATTTTTGACTCTTTTCAAAAGAAATTCAAAAAAAAAATTATTCAAAAAAATTAAGCTTTATTAGAAAAACATAAATTTATTTTAATTTATTAAAAAATTTACGGTAAATTTATTCATAAAATATAGTTGTGAAAAAATAAATATTAGATCTCACTTAAATATGCTTTAGCTAAAAGAGATCAAAGAGAGACTTGTTGTCCGTTGAACAACCAATCGATAAGAATACAGTGACATAGTCTGAAAACTGGGATAAAGTGACATGAATTTGCATCACACTTCATAATTTCAGTGACATGCAATTGCAAACTACTTATCTACTTTCTATTTGCTTAAATAAAGTAGTTCTATTTACTATATGAATTATTTCATCTAAAAATATTTATTTTAAATAAAAAATTGCACAAACGGTTTTTTTTTCAAGATCTTTAAAATGAGGCCAACTTTGTAACTTTTTTGACTCTTTTCAAAAAAATTGAAAAAATCTTTCAATTATTCAAAAAAAAAAAATAATTAAGCTTTATTAAAATAAATCATTTTAAATTTATTTTAAAATTGTGAATTAGTTTTAATCATTTAATTATTGTAACGAATTTAAGTTATTCATAATACATTTTTATACCATTTATTATTTTCATAATTTTATTGAAAAGAAATTTTAAATATTCAAAATGATTATATATATATATATATATATATATATATATATATATATATATATATATATATATATATATATATATATATAATCTTTAAAACACTAACAAATAACCTTCTTTGTAATTTTTAAAGTAAATAATATTTAAAACAAATATTTATACAAGTATAAAATTAACTCAAAACTTTTTTTCCAATTTTCGTGCATAACACGGGTATCTATTTAGTTTTTAATTAAACATGAATGATCTCAACTACGACAGGTGCTTGCTATAAATATACTAAAGTAACCTCTTATCTATACAACAAGTCATTTTTCGTAAAAGAATAAATAAGTAAATGCAAAATTAAATTATAAAAAAATTGAAAATCGAAAATTGAAAATTGAAACTATTTTTATTTGGTGTTGAGGTTAGACATGGTTACACATGGAAGGAGTTAATACCGAAGAGGCTAAAAGGTGTGAATAATAGAACAAGAGAGAGAAATAATCCTCATTATTGACTCCGGAGTAGCTAGGGCAAATATTTACTCTTAAGATAAAGGGTACTTCCATAATTATTTGGCAAATTATTAATTAAGACTGTCTTACCATGAGACAGTTTAATATGGACTAATTTAATTCTAATTTATTAACAAAATTTAACAAAAAAAACAATTTAGGTTTAGTTTTTAATTCTAATTTATTTGGCTGCTTGTATGGGCTCGTCTCACTGTGAGACAATCTCATACAAGACTTACTATTACTATTTTCTCTCAATCCAAACGGATTCTAAGTCGAACCCAACAATTATCGAAAGTTAGAAATAAGTAAGCATTTTTTACAAAAAAAATTCATAAATAAGCTTCGGTTAAACTTACATTCAAAATTAAGCGCCTCCAGCCCAGTGCTAAGGATTGATTTTTATTTGCTGTTACTAATAGCGGCCTATTATTAAAGCTGAGTCAAATAAAGTCAGCTTAACAATTGTCCGTTGTTACTAACAGTGGACCATTAACATCAAAATTTAACAACAGTCAACAAAAGTCAAAGCAAACGCCCCCTGTTAGTAACAGCGGCCGATTACTTGACTAAATTTTATTGACTCAGCTTAAGTAATGGCCCGCTATTAATAACAAAACTTATTTTTTACTTTTTTTTTCATCTAAATTTGCTTATTAATTTCAAATTTTTTTCATTGTCTTAAAACTTGCAAGTTGCAACAAGCCAACAATATAGAGCCCATAGAAAAAGATAACTAGAAAGTGCATTAATCAAGAGCGAAATTCATGAAATTTATTACATGTAAATATGTATCATTCTCCCTTATTTACTTTAGATCATTTAGAAGAAAAAGTTTAAATATTATAATCTTAAATTATGTAAAATAAGTAGAACATAGTAGTAATGTAATGCTACAAGTAAAGGTGTTCATTCGGATTATCGAATTGATTTCAAATCAAATATTTTGATTCAGTTCAAAATCAAATCTTATTTTCACATTAATTTTTACGTGATTTTAACATCATTTTCAAGTCGAGTTAAATCAAATTTAATTATTAGGTCAGTTAAATATTAGATCCTTAAATCTATTTTACAAGTTTTGCACTTTGTCACTTTCATCACAGTTCTAGCAACAGTAAACCAACTTTTGAGTTATATCAAATCCATTAAATACGACATTTAAAGCGTATAGGAAATCATGACAATGTTCAATTTAATGAGGACACTGACATGATTGAGGCTTGAGCATGTCTCAATACTCAATAATAGTAGAAAGGATCAGACTACTATCAACAGTTAACAACATTAAATAACTACTACTCTTTCAAATCTTTAGTTCACAAGTTTCTTCGCTGTGTTTTAGTTGCTTATTTATGAAGTATATTAGGATTTTGCTCAAAAATTAAAAAATATAACTGTAACTCCTCAAAAATGAGTGTGGAAGTTAATATTTTCTCCGTGTTAAAATACTTACACCAAACATATTTTTGCGCAATCCAATGTGTTTGTTGGATTGTTTATATTTAAAACTATATATAACTAAAAATTATAAAAATTTAATATTTATGGAACGGAGGAAGTAATAGAAAATAAGGCGGTGAATAAATATTTATAGTTTTTTTTGCTAAAAATAGTATTTAATATAGTAAGAATTTAAAACGATTAAATAACAAAGTATAACAAGTATAATAAAACGAAGAAAATAGATACAATATTATTTTAAAAATAGAATCTTTCTGTTTTTTTATTTAGAAAAGAAATTTTAAATACGATTTTCTTAAAGATTAAACATATACCTATGTGATCATGTACGTCAAATTTATCTTAAAGCATAGTTTATACTATATACTAGTTTTTATAATTTTTAATATATAATACATAATTATACATATTAATTCTAAAAATTATATAAAAATTAAAATTAACAAACAAACACAATTTTTTTAATTCAGTGCCCTTACATGTGGAATAGCAATGATCCATCACTATACAAAAGCCTATTGACAAGGACATACTTACAACTTATTTGATAGAAAAAGTAAATATAGAATATGATGGTAGAAGGCAAAAAAGAAGCTGGAATAAATATAGAGGCAAATGTGACTCCTTGGTTTTAATGTTTCTTATTTTAATGATGAAAGCCACATGAATGGTAAGTACTTCTATAAAATAATTAGAAAATTTAATTTTAATTTTGTCCAAACTTAAAGTCCCCAATAAACTAAAGTTCCCATACACCTAACAAAAATTCAAAGGTGCATAAAGGGTGCTGGGCAAGCAAGGAAGATTTTGATCAATATAAAAGTGTACCAAAGGAGCCTTGAAATATGCCTTGAATGAGGCAACGCACAAGGGGAAGGATGCTCGAACGAAGCACAAAACAGCAGCAGTAAGACAGAGGCTTCTGAAGGCACCGCTTGACCCGGTCGAGTGGCATATGTCTCAATCAAGCAGGCTTCAACAGGCTAGATGCGTGTTTATGTTTCATGGGCCATTTGCTTGGGGATCAAGTCCTACTTGCCCTAGGGTATTCTAAACATATGAGGGCTATATATATGGTGCTAAATCAGGTTTAGAAGCATGGGAATGAGGCTAATATACAAGAGAAGTTAGGGTTAGAATACCACAAGAGTTTTCTTCTTTAATGTATTAGTTTATAGGTGATATCCATTGTTGAAGAATCACTATCTTGAGAGCTTGTTCACAAGTGTATTGTTTATCGTTGTATTATTGAGTATATTAATGAAAGTAATCATTTTTTGAAGGGCAGATATCCTTAAATTGATCATTTACAGTTTTAAAGTGATCACTTTTAATAATTGTAGAGTAATCCCTTAAAGTGATCACTTATTCTTAAAGTGATAAATTAGAGAAATAGACTAATTATGGACTTGTCGGCCTTCTGGTGAAACAACCTCATACAATACTTGCTCTTAATTTTATCCTAATTATGTCACCCAAATTTGAACTTTTTCCCTAAATAATGCTTTTGGCATAAATATTTCCCATTTTGCATTGAGGAAAAAATTTAATTCCCTGAGTACTGTCCACGTAGGACAACCAACCTAATTATTTTTTTACTTTTTTTTTTGCATAATCTAATTTTATATGTTAAGCTTAGATTTTACACCCATAGACTTGAATTAGATTATTTATTTTGTATGCATATTAGGTGTTTGGTGAAATGCTTCAATGAAAATTTCATCAATTTGTTAGCTTAATTTAACGTGATTAGCATATATTTATGTTATTAGTTTTTCTATACTTAAATTGAATAATACTCCCTCCGTTCTTTTAAGTTTGTCCACCTTACTATAACGGGTAATTTCAAAAGTTTATCCACTTTAGAATACTTTCCATTTTGGAAATCTTTTTTCCCTAATATACCCTCATATCTCTCTCTCACTCCCTTATTTCTCTAGTATATTCACTCTCTCACTCATTTTTTTGTTCTTTGAATTTTGTTTTATTTTAATTTTCTCTCTCATGCTTCCAATACAATCATTACTTTACACCACTATCTAATTAAAATAATACCCACTACAATAAAAGATTCTGTTTTTCTTAATAAGTATTAAAAACTCAAATTGAACAAACTTAAAAAAACGGAAGGAGTATTATTAGTGTTGTCTTCAAGTAAGTTAATTAGTGTTGGTCATTGATAATTCACTTATTCATGCTTGTATACCAAAAAGTGTTTGTGGCATGATGTTAGTAACATGCTTGTGTGTGCAGAAATGGATCATTTTCTCGTTAAAGTGTATTGGGGTGGGGAAATTAGTCATAAGGAGGCCGATGTGGCGTATAATGGTGGATTAAATTCAGTCATGTTATCCATTGTCAAAACATACAACTTTTGAGGTGTTTCTTACCAAAGTGTATGATGTTATTGGTTGTGATCGTAACTCTTATGAATTTAAAATGGAGATGAAATATCCTGTAACGGGAAAAAATGTGTTAGTTTCGGTTAGGAATGATGAAAGCATAAGTGCTCTTGCTTATGCGGCATCCTAAGCCCTTGGAACGGCAATGGAGGTGTATGTTGAATTGGTTCCAAAACTGGGTAATGCGAGGGAAGCCATGTGTAGCATGGAACTTCCAGAATCAGGTCCTAGTGTAAGCCATGATACATTTACAGAAATGTTAACAAACCCAAATTACGTTAATGAGCATTTAGATGAGTTTACTTTTCCAACTCATTCATGTGCCATTGGTTGTGGTGCAATGCACACCTTCTCCACGACTCACTTGGGTAGGCGTAATGCCAATGAGGTTGACTCTTTAGATAAGGAGAATGAGCATATTGATTCTAATTCAGAGGAGGATGATGAAAAAAGAGAAGCTCTAGATGCAGCGATTAGAGATGGTGCTCCATCTCATGAATGGCTTAGAATTGATGAGGTTGATCAAACATTGATTGATGCATGGATGACCAGGAATAATGACAGCTCCATGACTGAAAATGGTGACTTCGGGATAGGGCAAGAGTTTAACTCGTTAGACCACCTTAAGAAGAATGTTAAAGCATGGGCAATATCTAACAATAGAAACTTCCGTGTAATTGAGTCGGAGCCTTTAAAGTATGTTATACAATCTACTAATGCGGAGGAGAAAGGTTGTGAATGGAGGACGCAAGCTATCATGAGCGCTACTAGAACATTTAAGGTTGTGCGATATAAGGTCATAAACAAGATTGCTCAGGGCATTACAGTGATGACCATCCCTTCCTTACTTCTGATTTTGTTGCTGATCTCATCGTGGATATGATAAGAGTTGATCCAGCTTTCAAGGTGAAGTCAATTGTTAATTTTGTTAACACTAAATACGGATTCGTTATACCATACAAGAGAGCTTAGTTGGCCAAAAATAAGGCTATAACCAAAGTCTTTGGGGATTGGGATAAGTCTTTTGAAGAGTTTTCAAAGTACCTGCAGGCGTTAATGCAATATAATAGAGGAACAATGGTGCATTGGGAAGTCAAACCAACAATGGATCCTACAGAGTTATTTTTCAAAGAATTCTTTGGGCTTTTGGATCATCAATTAAGGGTTTTTCCTACTGTCGATCCCTTATCTCCATAGATGGGACACATTTGTATGGAAAGTACAAAGGCACACTTATAATCGCTATAGCGGTAGATGCAAACTCTTAGTTGTTCCCACTTGCCTTTGCCATTGTTGAGGGAGAAAGCAACGACACATGGAGTTGGTTTTTGGATTGTATAAGGCAGTATGTCACTAAAAGAGATGGCTTATGTGTCATATCTAATCGTCACAAAGGAATTTTACATGCAATGAACAGAGTTTGAAAAGGGTGGGAAGAGCCATATGCATTCCATCGATTTTGTAATCGACATCTTGCTTCAGATGTCCATAAGAAGTTCAAGAAAATAGCAGTCAAAAACTTATTTGGAAAAGCTTCTGAACAGACAAAGATTTGAAAATATAATTTCTATATGAATCGCCTTAAAGAGTATGATGAGGAAGCATATAAGTATTTAGTCGACGGTTCTATTCCTAAGCGTCAATGGACTTTGCTTCATGATGGTGGCCATCGATATGGAGTGAAAACTACAAACATGTCTGAAGTGTTCAATGGCGTAATGAAGGGGGCAAGGTGTCTCCCAATCATTTCATTAGTTAGGATGACATTCTATCGGCTTAACGAATACTTTGCAACAAAGAGGAATTTAGGGAGAAAGAGATTAGAAAATGGACATGTTTATGCCAAGAATCCAACTGATATGATTGATAAGAACATTGAAAAAGCTCACTTTCATGATGTTAGGATATATGACACAGTACGTGGAATATTTGAGGTCACCACTGGTCATGGCAATAGGGTAGCAAGAAAAAGTGGAAAATGTTACATGGTTGACCTCACAGCTACATCATGCTTTTGTCAAAAATCAACCATATTCAAGTTACCATGCTCACATGTTCTTGCAGTATGTCAAGCTCGTAACATTTCATATGATGCTTTTGTGGACCCTTCGTTTCGAACTACAGAATACGTATCCACATATAAGAAGACCTTTATGCATGTTCCAGACATGTTCAGCTGTGCTCCTTGGAATGGTCCAACTGTTGTTCCAGATCCATCAACTAAATGTAGAAAGCGATCAACCAAGATAAGGAACAAAATGGATGCATCGATGACGCGTCCTCGGAACACTTGTGGCATTTGTGGATTTAGTGGTCATAATAGAAAAACATGTCCTCGTAGGGATAGTCAAAGCTCAACTAGGTATGTTTTTTACTTGTATACTAGTTTGTCATTATGTTCAATCTGATAATAATGTATATATATAACAGGAATAATGACGATGTCGGGCCTAGTTGATCCATCAGTACTTACGCTTCAAACGAACCATCGAAGCTTAGGTGCGTGGGAGGGCTCCACTTCCCAGTCGGTTACTCACCAGCACTATCAGGCGAGTACGTTGGATTGGCAGGTCGATGACAGAGTTTTATAGTTAATTAAGTTAGCAGGTTTTACTTATATTCATAGGTTGTTAGGTAGGGGTTTGGAGCTCGATCGAGCTCTTATCACTGCTTTAGTGGAGAGGTGGAGACCGGAGACTAATACATTCCACCTTACGGTTGGCGAGGCAACAATTACTTTACAAGATGTCACAGTTATACTAGGACTGCCGGTTGAAGGACTAGCAGTCATTGATCATGGAGAGGGACATTGGCCAGCCTTAGTTCTTGAGCTTTTAGGGATTTTGCCAGAAAACCCTCAAGACCGCACGGAGACAAAGATCATCACTGGATCCTTGTTGAAGTAGACTTGGCTTAGAGATCGTTTCAGGATATGGTCGTGGGAGCATATTCATTTAGGGAGGCCTGTCATTCGGATGGTTTGACCCCCTGGGCAACATGCTCAGGATGATGACGTAGAGGATTTTGAACCGGTCTTAGGTTCACAGCATCGACACGTGAGGGATCCTTTAGTAGTAAGGTAATAATAATCAATTCCCTGTTTAATTCAAATTTCACTATTTTATGATACTTCACAATGTTCATTTGTTCGCAGCTGGCTTCGCGTATATCTTTCGAGGTCCCACTCCCTACATACTCTAGTCTACTATCGAGACTCACTTGATCGACAAAGGGACGACCACGTTATTAAGATTTATTATTTGTATTAGTTGTGAATAAATTGTTCATGTTACCGCGTATATTGATTTCTATTACAGATGACATGGCAACCTTACACAGCGGCTAAGATGGAGGCTTTGCCAGACATATGTAGATCGGGCCAGGGAATTTGGAGATCGCGTTGTCCACTAATTTGCTTTAACATCGTCGAATTACATCTCTCGGATCGTGTAATGCGTCAATTTGGTTTGGAGCAGGTTATTCCGGATGCCTGTGACACTCAAGCTGCACTACATGCGATTGATAGGAGGACTGAGGACAAGAACTACATCATACGACATAGATCGCATGTAGATGTGTGGAATGACCGAGCATCTCGATTAGTTTAGAGAGAGAATTACACCGGTTAGAGCTTGGGTGCGTACATGTATTGGTAAAAGCAAATCTCTATATTACGCATCATGAAACCACATTTGCACAGCCAGGATCACATTACCATCCTACATCTACGTTACTGGTACGTCTTCTTTAAACAATCACAAAATATAGTAATACCTTTATGTGATTCTTTCAACATTTTATTGTTTACATACAGGCTGAGCGCATAAGATCGGTCCTTATACAATGCAATGACACGATGCACGGGGCTGTTACATTGTCCATTGATGTGGGGTATCGGCTATGTACTCAGACCCTGGGCTCCATTAACACGTCATTGACCGATGTATTGAGTCAGGCGGGGTATGATTATCTCATTCTGACTCCACCCACCACTGGGGATGATCAGACGTTCCACACTCCTTCTTCTCGGGGTTTGAGCCACCGAGATAGCTCTTCTGGAGGATCAAGTAGTCGGTCCTCAAGGGGTTCTGGGCGTTCATCTACTCGAGATCGGTCTTCTAGATCTCCATCAATGTCCGGTGCTATGTCGCCATATGTTTCTCCAGCTTCCGTGTCCACTCCTCCACATCTATCGCCTCCGCATATGATCATTACATATCAGCGTGCTAGTCAAAGACAAGTTCTTGCTCTTAATGTCATTGCAGAGGCTGACGAGTCTACACCATCCTCATCCAATGGTGCATGCAGTAAAAGGGGGCGGGGATTGTAGTTTAATAGATTTTGTTTTATATGTCTTGAACTTCTTGTGTCACTTTCGATGATTGTAATATCGTGCGCATTATTTTCATAATTAATGTTTACAAATCATGTTGGTTGTTAGTTGATTATCATGGAATAGATAGTATTGAACTAGTTTAATGCAGGCTGTGCTAACTATTTATGGGAACTGAAAGAACAAATAAAGCGTTGCAAGGGCACAAGAAAAATAGGCATCTGAGATGGCTGTTTACATGGTAAAGCTACCCAGACAAAACCGCTACTTCATGTGGCGATTTGCCCCATACACTAAAAAATTACTCTGTTTGTAAACCGCTGAATGAAATGACGATTTTCTCTTTAAGGTAAACTGCTATCTCATGTGACGATTTGGTATTGTAGATTTAAAAAAAAATATATTATGCCACGTGGACAATATATTGGGAATAAGTTTCCCTGCAACATAGATTGAGAATTATTTTCTAATATATCTATATTAAGGGAAAAGTATCCCCAAATTCTAGAAAAAAAAAAATCATATTCAAGATTTAAACATTCAGAAGTTAACTTTACATTTAAAAGTGTTAGATTTGCACATAATGAGAGTTGGATAAAGCATGGACCAAAGAGATATAAAAAGCAATGCAGAAATAAGAATCACCAAACTTAGGTAGTGGTATTAAATGCTTCTTCTAAATGGGCCTTATCTTATAACAGTGCGTGGTATTAGTTGTTGCCGTGTAGTTATGCCAAGTTTAATCGGCAAAGAAATATTATTGCACTCAAACAGAATGCCCCTAGAATTAAGATATATAAAAAATGATGAATTGTGGTTAAAATATTGTCCATGTTTATAATGACATTGTGACTTATGAGTAAGGAATCGATCATTAAACTTCACATGAGAAGAAAGCCTTATTATTATTTTAATAAATTCTTGTATGAGACGGTCTCACCGAAAAATACGTTTTATAGATGATTAAATAGCACATCTCATACATATTATGAGAATATAGATTTCTTATTTGAGGTCATCTAACCGAAAAACGATCTTTCATGAGATTAAAAATAATATTACCCTTATTTAAATAACATTAAGGTGTGTTTAGATTGAAGGAAAGAAAAGGAATGTAATAAGGAGAGGGATTGGACAGATAAAGGATCCTATGTCTGGATAATAAAATGGAAGAAAAGAGATTTAGAAGATTAGATTAATAATTTTTAAGGTGTTAATCTCTCCAAAGTTTAAAAGACTTGGATGGAAAACATTCATCTCCCTTAATTATCCTTCCCTTTTATTATAAACAAATAAGAATTACTTTTCTTCTATTTCTCTTTACTTCATTTCCCTTTCCCCTTTCCCCTTTCCATTCTTTCATCATTTCTCTTTAAAATTGTTATCCAAAGATAAACGATGAGCTTAAGAAATAAATTTTTCTCATATAAGATTTTGAGTTTTAATTTTCACCTAGTCATAACTAAAAGATAAGCTCAACAAATAAAATAATAAAATTAATTTTTTTTATAAAAAGTAAATGGTGAAGACAAATTAAAGTGAACCATGGCTAAGTTTTGTTTCTTATTCTACCATCAGTTCATAAGTTGATGCTAGGCTGGCCGTGCCTGGGTATTCAATGGACCACATGCCCTTTTGTCTTATGATTTAACTGCCAACTGAGTTTTTCAAAATCTTGCTCAACTAGACTTTGTACCATACTATATTACTATTAGTACTAAGAATATATAATTAATGTTTAATGTCTTTTATTTGCAAATAATTCCTTTTATTTGTCCATTTTTGAAAATTCATCCACATTGTAGCTATGTATTAACAAATGAGAAAACTACATATGCAAATTTCAAAGTGGAAACTAGTGAATCAAATTAGGTTTCTTTTGAACTAATTTAAGTAACATTTTATTTGTCCTCTTTTTCACAACTTTTTAGTTTTGGATTATTATTATTATTATTATTATTATTATTATTATTATTAATGTTAGGGCTGGCAAAAGTTGACCCGACCTGCTAACCTGATCTGAAACCGACCCGAAATTAGCGGGTTTGGGTTTAGATTTTTGACCCAATTAATTAAATGGGTCAACCCGACCTGATCTGTTTATATAATGGGTTAGGTTCAGGTTGAATATTTGAACCCGAAAAAAACCTGTTTAACCCATTTATTAAATGGGTCAATCAGGTCAGGTCGACCCATATTTAACCCATTTAAAAATAAATAAAATAAGCATAATAATAATAATAATAATAATAATAATTAAAAAAAAAACGGTATAAAAGACCCACGAAACCCTAAACGCTTAAAGACCAAGCCGTCTTCTCCTTCCTCCTCTTCTCCCTCTTCTTTCTCTCCTTCTTCCTCTCTCTTCCCGTGCGCCTCCTTCCCATTTTCCCCGACCAGCAGCCGCCCTCCCAAGCAGCAGCAAGGGGCTGCGTCACCTTCCCCAAACAGCAACGACCAACATCTAGGCTGCCTCTGCTCGCGTCTGCTGCAGCCACGACCCCAGCCTGCGCTTCTCCCTTTTCTGCTGTGGAGGCTGCTCTTCTCCCTTCTCTCTTTAATTCTTCATAATAATATGGTTTGTGTTTGTGTTATTTAGGGTTCGATTTTTTCGAATTTGTTGGGGTTTCATTTTTACTAAACTGGTAATTTACATCTTGTTTTTTATTTCATTTTTCTGTTTCATTTTTATCGATTTTTTTGATTTTTTCGATTTTTCAATTTGTGTTACGTTTACTCCATTTTTCTTTATGTTTTGCAAGATTGTGTTCAATCCTGCTTCATTTTTACTCCTGCTTGCTGCTTCTCTGTGCGACTTCAGAGTGTGCCTTCTCCTTCCTCTTCTCTGTGGCGGCACCTAGGTAAGAATTATTGATTTATTTCTTTGTTTCCCATTTTTCTGATTTTTTTTTTGATCGATTTTTTCTGATTTGGATTGTGTTCGATTTTTCTGATTTTTTAGATTTTGCAGTTCAATCTTCCTGATCTTCAATTTAAGCTTGTACTGTGTTCGATTTTCAACTCCATTAATGGATGAAAGTATGTTATACTGTGTTCCATTAATGGATGAAGCTTGTAATGTTTTACAGTGTTAGCCATAAATTAGTTTTTATATTGTAATTTTGTAATATTGTAATTTTTGGGTCAAATGGGTCAAATGACCTGAAATATATGGGTTCAGGGTTTCAATTTTTGACCCATTTAATTAAATGGGTCAGGTTCAGGTCAAGGGTCTATTGACCCATTTATATATGACCCGAACCTGAAAACGACCCAACCCGACCTGTTTGACACCCCTAATTAATGTAAAGAGCATCTGCATGTTAAGCAGAAGGTTTGAGGTTCGACCCCTACTGGTACAGGTATTAACTAGGGGGTTTCTTGACTGCGTGCATCCTCTTTACTACCTCGTTGAGGGAAACATGTATGACTTGTCTGCATCTTTCAGGAAAAAAAATACCCCCCACTCGAACCCTGCCTTTTGCGGGATACTGGGAGTGTCCTTCCTTTTTACTAAAGTAACTCATTAAATCATATTTATTTCTTATTTATGTAAAGCTGTAAATGATTTTTACTACCAAGGGTCATTTGAAAACAATATCTTAATTATCTTTTTATCGCTTATGACTTATGAGTATATAACAAGAGTAAAATTGGGTATATTAAATTTCCCTCTCTAACTAAGAGCTTAATACCATTGGGGAAATAATATATGAAATAACGTCTCGTATTGTTTATTTTTTTCCTTCCATCTTCCCAACTTTTCTCACTTTTATTTTATTTATTCTCTATTAAATGACAATTGATTCATAGGGCTTGAAGTAAATTTTTTAAAAAAATCTTTGTCCTGTTTATGACTTGTAGGGGGACCGCGGGATTTTAATTTTAGGAAAAATTATCAGGAATAGTATAATTTTTTATTTATTTTTCTATAATAATATGAATTTTTAATTAACTATGAATAATAACAACTTAAAGGGTTTTTTCTTAGAAAATCCTTAACATGTTAAAAATCAAACTATAAGCGATTATAAGACAAAAAAATTGGTAAATAGTTAATAAACTAAAGTTGGTATTATTCTAGGAAAATAACCCACTAAGTTAGTATTATTCATGGTTAATCAATAATTAGTATTATTATAAAAAAATTAATAAAAAATTATATCATTTACGTTAATTTTTCCATAATTTTATTATTATACTAACAAATTCCGACATAATATGCTTCCAGGATACTTATGTGCATTAATTAACATGAAATCTAGGTTTCTAGGATGCACGATTATCATAATAATATTAAATACTCACCAAGTACCCTATTGACAACCGGAGCAACGGAAAACTAAAATATTATACTTTCTCAATTTTGAAATATTTGGAGCACGTATTTATTGTTCAAGCTTATTTTATATATTACGGTTAAATGTGTAAGAAAAAATATAATCAAGTGAGATCTTGTTTGAATCGTCTAATCGTTTACTTTCATAATATAAATTTTTTATAATTTTTAAATGTGTATAGTTTAATATATAAATGAATAAAATAACACAGTAAATTGCGTAAAAAGTCAAATATAGCAAGTATATTGAAATGGAGAAAGTATATAGTACTCCTAGACCTGGGAAAATCTGATCCGACCCGAAAATGAACCCGGGACCCGACCCGACAAAACCCGAACCCGACCGACCCGAAAGCGACTTAATCCGATACATGACCGACCCGATAATTACCCGACCGAAAACCGACCCGTTTTGACAGATTTAATATCAATTTTTAGAGTAATTTCAATGTTCAAATTCATTTCAAATAAAATTTTAGTTTTCAAAGTATCTCAACATATTGAGTATACCACTTGAACCCTAAAACTCATCAATAGATCTCAAAAAACACGTATTTAACGTCTTTTTAGCCATCGTAATTATTTTTCTTTAAAAACAGGACGTTATAATCATCTTAATTGAATACATGTATCTTGTTAAATCAGTCAAATGAGTTTTTAATTCTTCTACATTTCAGTAAGCAAATCAATATAATTTATACGAACGTTTCGCACGTTTGAATGAGCTTTTCAAAAAACGAATGTCGCTACCCTAAATTATAAAACGCGTATCTTATAAGACGAAATAAGTACTTAGTTAGTTGTATATCTTTCCAACATGAAAATTGTGAAGATAATTTTAACGTCATTTTTATCTAACGTTACAATTATAATAAACAAAATAACTTTTATAAAGCGCGTATCTCACAAGTCTTTCAAAATAAGTATTAATTCCCCTATATTTTCTAGCACGTAAATGAACCTGACATACCAACTATTTTTTAAAAATCGTACATGTAATTTCTCTAATGATTTTTTTTAGACATTTTAATGATTTTTTTTTTTATGTTGAATTAGTTGATTGGATATTCTAATGTTTTATGGTAACCCGTTGGGTCAATCCGAACCTACCCGAAACCCAGAGTGATCCGACCTGAAACTGACCTGATCCAAAACTGACCCGACCCGAAAATGACCCGACCGAAATTGATCCGACCCAAAACCCGACCGACCGACCGTTTTCCCAGGTCTAAGTACTCCCCTTTGTTTCACTGATTTTGTCGCATTTATTTTTTTAACATTATTCACAGTTTACTTTTAACTTATATTTTACTGTTAATCTATAAGTTAAAACATAATTAAGAAATATCGATAATTATAGTACCACATTTTCACCCGACAACTCTTCTGCTTGCCTGTTCTGTTAAACACTAAGCTATATCTCCTATTTTTACCAATTTTGCATTAAATGATCTTATAAATCTTTCAAAAGATTCAGCTACATTAATAAATTAACTGTAACTGTATTTTTAACTAAAACCAAAAATAAAGTCAGTGTAGGGTTATTACTATACCTACCAAACAGTCTTGCATGGCCTACCTCTAGTTTTGTGAGGTGATAATGATCATTTTAATGGTTGAAATTTTAAATTAAGACATAAATACTGTAAATATATATAATTAGATGATCGTAATTCGCAAAAAAATGCAAGAGTGTAATTTGTAAATTATCCTATTTTAAAAACATATTACAAAAACATGTATCACAAAGTCAACTAGTACGATCATTATTGTTTCAAAATTCAAAATATAAATAAATTGCTAAAATTTGAATATTAAGTCGCATTGAGAAGAACCAAAACCAAAAAAGCTCCCATAGTTTTCACCAAATGAAGTAGAAGTACATTGTAATTTGTAAGTTATAAAGATAAGAATCATAAATAGGCTCGTGCATGAGTGATATTACAAAAATGAAAAAATATACTTAGCTGTTCTATTGAAATTGTAGCATTTTGTAAATCTATATGAGAGCTTTTAAAAATAAATGTTAAAATTCTAATGGGACGAAGGGAGTAAGAATTTATCATTCCTTGACATCCTTTTAAGTTCATAAATTGCTATCAATACATAAAATGCTATCAATACATGGGATTATACACCCTTAGTTTAAAGGACATTTTGGCACCCAAAAAACAACTTTTAGGGTTTGCATATTACCACAAAACAAGGGAGTAGAGCCCTAGGATTGAGCAAATACAACTCCTCAATGCTTGCATATAGACCTACTTTTCCTGCTAATGAATCAAACCCTGTTTGCCCCGCCAATTCTTGCAAATTTTCCAATGGCCTATGAACTCTTCCTGCAATAACTCGGCATACAATCAACGCCCTCTTAATCGATGGCTCTTCATCACCGAATTCGATGCTTTCAAATGCCCGTCCACTAGTAGAAGTCGTAAAGACACCAACCCCACTTGTAATGTCCTTCTTGGTATAGAAACCGTGCCTTATGATTTGACAAACACAACATTTTTCCGAGATACAAAGGCTCGAAGAACCATCGAGGCCTAACGAGCAGGCCACAGTCGTCCCATAGAATCGTAGTAGCTCGTTTCCATCTGCAAGGCATCGCGGATGCTTCTTAGTGAGCTTACTAGCTTTGATCTTAACCATTTCTCGGTATTCTTCAAACCGAGCTATTGTTTTCTGTGTGTTATGGACTTTCAACACCCTCTCTATTCTACCACAGTGATTCTCTGACTTTAACCAGCTTGTTCTGCATATGATTTCAACTATTTTTCTTGAAGAATCACCTTCCAAAAGCTCAGTCACTGTAGTAAATTAACATGAAGAGTACTCATAAATAGTCTTTAATAGAAATTGCATTAAAATCTAGCTAGGACATATGACCTAAAGTACCCATGTTGACACTAAATTTAGAATCTCTGCAAAGAAAACTCTTTAATGGAACAGGGTAGAAAATTCATTAGCCTTGTATAAATGACAGTTCTGTACTCAAATTAGTACTATCAAATTGGTAACATTTATAGAATTACTCAAAAAAAAAAACTATCCTAATAAATTGGGTGAGACTAGAGCCGTTCAAAACAGACCTGATGACCGATATTCATCCGACCTTGAAATTGAACCCGAATTGAGCCGATTTGAAAATAGATTTACAATTTTGTAAAACCAAAATAGATTTGAAAATAGATTTTATAACGACTTGAAACACTTGACCCAAAATCAAACTGATGACCCGAATGAACATCTCTAGATGAGACCTTTGTTACCACCTCGAGTACATGAGTCTTCATTTGACTTCAAGTATATTCGACATATGGACATGGGTAGGACATCTAACCCTTTATTTTGAACCAATAACATTGCATTTTCTATAATTTAGTCGAGTCAAGACACTTGTATAGGTGGAAGTATTGGATATGAGTTCCCGAGTCCAAGTTACACAAAAGTGAAACAGTTGAAAGTCAAAAACTAATGAAACAAAACTAACAAGGCTTTGTTATCAACATTCAACCAAAATGGTTCCAAGAATGTCTTGAAACTAAAATAAGGAAAAGGGCCCAAAAAGTTGAAAATCGAACATCAACACTTTAATAGAATTACTTCTATAAAGCAAATAACTTTTGAAAAAAGCAATTAAGGCAAGATCATCTAGATTTCTTAAAAACAATAATTAACAAATTTAACAAAATAAAGCCAAAGAGAAAACAAATTACCAGCATGATTTGAGAGATGGTGAGCTTCAAGGGCGTCCCATTTGTTAAATTGCTCTTTACACTTATGACAAGTCAATTGAGAAGACCCATTAGACTCAATCTCAAGGGAGAACCTTTTCCTTGAATTACTTATCCCACTACTACCAATTCCACTTCCCCCATTCCCAAACACAGAAGAACCTTCTCTTTCCCTCTCCAAACTAAAGGACTTTCTAGAAGACTTTGCAACTGATGAACTTTTGTTAAAGTAATGCATTGTAGGGTGCCCTCCAGGTCCTGGGGTACCTGGTCTTAAAGTACCCACAAATGTTGACTCATCCTTCTCTTTTTCTGAGCTTAACCCATCTGGGTAATTCCCAAAAGGTCCATACCCAGTAATCTTAAGCTCACACCTTGAATTACTCAAAATTACTTCATGGGTAATTGGGTTTAGAAACTCACTACTACCTATAGATCTTGGACTACAACTTGGGGGTTTTTCAATATGTCTTTTACTTCCATGAATTACATCCTTAAGATTTGCTATTGACCTTGAACAACCTGATCTTCCAACCCTTCTTGTTAATATTGAGTTCATCATATGATGATTATGATGATGATTTTTACTACCCTTTGATGATTTTGGTTCATGTACATCTGACGGCTCTGATTTACAGTGCAAAGATTTCTTCAATGAGAACCACACATTTGGTTTGGTGTTCTCTTTTCCCTGTTTGTTTCTTCCCTTACCATTAACATTTTTCCCACTTTCTTCCATATCTTTAAACCCTAATTTTTTTTTCTCAAAAAGCTTGCTCCTTTATCCAAATTTCTTCCCCAAATTTAATCAAATTAAAACCTTTAAATTTCCTTATACCAATCTATCATTTTCAACAATAAAAATTACGAATAGGCAATACCCCATTTTCCCTTTCAACAATGTGGGAGCTAAAAATGGGAAATTTGCAATAAATGTTGCATTAAAAAGTGTATACTTCTGGGATGACTTAAAAATTGAACAAAATCTCTAAAAAAGATATTTTTTTGGTTCCATAACCAACAATTAACCCACCAAAATAGACAGCTAACTGACCAGAATTTCTACAAGCACCTTGCAAATTTTGAAAATGGGTTCTATCTAATCTCACTATCTATCGCTTTCTTTTGGAGGGAAGGGATAGAATTAAGTTTAAGAGAAGGATAGATAGTAAGACAAAAAATTTGTGCTTAAAGAAAGAAACAATTAAGTGAGTCCAATTTTCAGTGAAAATTTAAGAAATGGTAGGAAATAAATGCAGAAATTTTGCAAGTGGTGATGGAGTCTGTTTAGGGGTATTAAATTTATGGTAGTAAAAATCAATGAGGCTTCCTGACAACAGGTGTTGTGTGGGGAGCCTTAAAATTTTTAAAAATTTAAAATGTAAAATTAAATATAGATAATATCAAGGCTAATACTTCTATAACTAAAGTTGAATGGAAACCCATGTATGTACATTTATAAATAATTTTAATAAAAAAGTTGTAATTATATGGTATTGGTATAATATTGAGTAGGAGTATTATATTTCATATAAAAATAAATATATCATTTTAGAATTTATTGCGTTTTAATGAAAGAAATTAAGGTTGTTAATATAAGTATTAATTTAAATTCTTATATTTTGTAGGCGAATGTTATTATAACAAAATTTGTCACAGTTAAACTAATATTGCAAATTTTGTGAGAAACAATTTTTAATTGGCCGGTCCATAAAAGAAAATATGAAGTAAGTTATTTGATGGACATTAAGAACATTATAAGTAGACATTTATGATTTGATAAATAGACATTAAGGATTCTGTAAGCATGCATTTAAAAATAATGTAAGTATGCATTAAGGATACAGTATACAGACATTAAAGATTATGTAAGTAATTTTTAAAGTTACAGTAAGTAGGCATTAAGCTTTAATAGGCTGGGCCTGAGAGACGTCTCTCAAACAGACAATCTCTTAAGAAACTTGCTGAAATAATATTTATTTATCATGTATTCTTTTCTTTCTTATAGAAACATTTTAGTTTAAATTTTGATAAATAAACTTTATTAATATGCAAATACTTTTACATAAAAAATTAAGCAAATATATATATATTTTAAGAAACTTTAATAGGAGATGTCATGTAAATTTTAAATTCAAAATTGTTATGGTTTAAGAAAATTTAAAAGAGCATATCTTATTGTGATATATTACACATATATTAAGGAATATGTTGATGTTAATTTTGATAGATATATTAATACATTTGTTTGATATATTTATTTTAATATACGTGCCATGTAATCTCAAATCATCCAATAATTGTGTTCCATGTGTCGAACTTCTATAAGAATGTCATTTAAAATTTTACATTTTTTTTATTAAATTGTTTTATTGTATTTTAACAATTTCAAAGAGAAAGTAATTGTAGAGCAATGACAGGATTATGATATACCAATAATTTAACTTAAGTAAATTTATTAGGAACTACTTTTGTTTAATATTGTCTCTTAATAAGATAAGCTCAAAACAAAAAGCTCCAATACTAATAATTTGTTTTAGTTTAGCTTTTTAACTCATGTATGATATGCGTCTCTTTATGAGTCAATGAGACCATTTCATACAAAACTTTGTGTCGCATTAATGGATTTCATTGTTTGATAGTTGTACGATTGGGGTTTTTTTAGTCGAATTGATTTGGATTAGAACTTTGGATCTATCTATTTTGAGTTGGTAGTGGGTTGGGTTGGCTATGGATGGGGTTGGGTTTGGTGTGCTTTTCGAGTCAATTTAGGTCTAAGATTTTGCTTTTCACTTCTGAGTAGTTATTGCACTGTGCACCTTGGAGATTGGAACTTTGCTTCCTACCTTATTGAACTAAAGTTCTTTTTAAGGAGATCTTACATGGTAATAATGAGGTATTGTGCTTTTTAAGTGATAATTAAAGCTTTTTAAAAGTCTATGCAGTAACTTTGAGGTTTATCAAATTCTTTCTCCGTTACCTTTTTACACATAAAATGTTTGAAAATGTTAATTACAAAGCAAATTTGAAAAAGTATATCAAAAAAAAATTCATTTTAAGCACAATGAAATCCTAATTTGATAGTAGAAGAATCGAAAAAACTAGGGTTTGAATTTTGGGGAAAAATGTGATTTGGAGAAAAGATGAGAGAGTTCGAGTTAGATGTTTTGGAGGAAATTTATGAAACTGATGCAATTTGATTTGTTAAACGAATACATAGACATACAACAAGGTTTAAGCTTAGTAAATAACGTTTTCAAATGTTTTAAAAGTAAAAAGCTCACGAAGAAAGAATTTGGTAAACTTTAGGTTATCGTGTGGATTTTTAAAAAGCTTTGGTTACCACGTGGAAAACCCAATACCTTAAGGTTGCCACTGGAATTCCCTTCTTTATATTTAACACAAAGACTTGTGAGTGATAGTCTCATATCGAGAACCGTTCATATAGGCTGGCCCAAAAGTAAAAAATTAAAAAACAAAATTAACTTTAACCTAAAAGTGATCAATTTCAATTTATAGTAAACCTTAAATAGATCATAAAAATTAAAAAATTAACTTTAACCTAAAAGTGATCAATTTTGACATTAAAGTGATCAATTTCTAGTTGCAAAATTATAACCTTAATTAAATCAATTTTTTTGAAGTATTCAATTTCGACGTTAAAATGATCAATTCAAACCTTAAATTGATCAATTAAATGATCAGTTATATTATTTAAAAGAAAACAATAAAAAATTTCAATTTTGATCTAAATTGATCAAATTTGACATTAAAGTGATCAATTTCTACTTCCAAGTTTATAACTTTAAATAGATTAATATTTTTAAATTCTTCAACTTCGACGTTAAAGTAATCAACTTAGATCTTAAAGTGATCAATTATATATAAAATGATCAGTTATAACTAATAAAAAATTAATTTAACTTTAAAAATATCAATTATGACCTTAAATAGATCAATCATTGATCGCGTATTGAAAAAAACTATAATTGAGTCGATTAGGCCACTAGTTTCAATATGAGACGGTCGCTCGCAAGACCCACTGATTATTTAAGCATTATAATATAAATTAATATTAATAAAACTTATCTTCAAAAGTAGGTAAGTTTGTAAAAAAAAGTAGATGAGTAATTTAAATAATATAAAAATAATCATAATATAATGAAAATAAAGTGCTAAGGTACCATAAGAAGAAATAAGTTTCAATCAAATTTTAATGTCTATTTTAATAAAATGATTATTATAATAGGAAATTTAAATTAATAACACTAATTCTTAAATGAGACAGTCTCATGGTGAGACCATCTCTATTGGACTAGTCCAATATACAATTTGTTTTAAAGTGATCACTTATAATTTTAAAATAAACACTTTTCATAGTCTTAGAGTGATTACTTATAACCTTAAAACGATCACTTATGATTTTAAAATAATCATTTAAAGAATGGGCTATGATATGGGCTTATCTCATGGTGAGACGGTCTCATACAAGACGAGTTGTATTAATAATACTATTTTTTTTTGAAAGAAAGCGAAAGCTAGACTAAGAATGATTTAGATCAGAGTACAAAGCGTCCCTTAGCCAGGTCGGGCCAACATCCACCCAGACCTCATCACTAACACCGGAGGCAGCCCACCGGACTAACTTATGAGCGGCACCATTACACTCTCGATAACAAACTACAAAGGAAATAGACTCAAAATGAAAACTAAGAGAGGCAGTATTGTCCAGCAAAGATTGAACAACACAGCATTGAGAGCTCTTGCCATTCATGGAGTCGATAATTACCTTGCAATCACCTTCAAAGAGAACATGTCGCCATCCCTGCTCTTTAGCAACAGAAAAAGTCCAAAACATGGCACGGGCCTTTAGCTTCTTCAACAGACCCACAATGCCAAACGGATTTCGAACCGGCCAAAATAAAAGAACCCATCGAGTCCCTAGCAATGAAGCCCAGACCGAATTTATCTTCTTCCTTGTGAGCAGCTCCATCAAAGTTGATCTTAATGGCATCAGCTGGTGGACACGACCAAGCCGCTAACAATCTCCCATTCCCAGAAGGACCACGATCAAACATCAGAGCACATTGGTAATCAAGCAACCAATCCAAAGCTCTTCGAACATTGAGAAGAGGAGGCATAACAACTCGATCAAAAATCTCCTCGTTCCTAGACTTCCAAATTTGCCAGCAAAGAGTAGCAAATTTTTCAGCTTCATTCCTCCCTTTATGAATTAAATACCAATCCAGCATATCCCGAAAAGAATTAGATAAAGAGCAAGGGGCCTCAATTCCAGGCAGGTTCCAAAAGTTCACGGCCCAAGAGCAATCACGAATCAAATGAAATAAGCTCTCTTTTTCCCGCAACGCTTGCAAGCCTCAAAATCAGGAATCCCTTTTTTGCTGAGATTGACTCCATGGGGAATTATGTCCCAACACACGCGCCAAACAAACTCACAGAGTTTGGGGGGAAACCTTAAGCTTCCAAATCTTACTCCAAATTGGATCAGGACCTATGGAACAAGAAGCAAAATCGTTAGAAAGCAAAGCATGGGAATAAACATCCTTAACTCTAAGAATACCATCAGCATTAAGAACCCAACAAAGTTCATCATTAACGCCACTAATGCTAATCGGAATCCTCAAGATCTTATCCGCTTCAAATGGTAAAAATGTCTCACGAACCAAGCCTTCCCGCCACACTTTCGACTCCTAATCGATGAAATAATCAAGAGTGATCTCCTCATCAGAACCTTGGCGAGGGGTAATAACACGGCCAGACCCAGCTCCATCAATCCAAGCATCTTTCCACACACGAATATTTTTACCGTTACCAACTTTCCACCGAACCCCGTTGCCTAAAATTTTGCAAGATCTCCAAATACTATGCCAACCGTAGCTAGGGCGAAAACCAACTTTAGCGGACCAAATATCACAATGCGAAAGCAGCGGGCCTTCAAAGTGCGAGCTAACAAAGAGTCCCTACGACAATGGAGCCTCCAAAACTGCTTAGCCAACATGGCTTGATTAAAGACATCGAGGTCTCAAAAACCCAAACAACCATAATCTTTTGGACAACAAAGATGAGCCCAAGACTTCCAACAAATACCTTTTCTCTCCTTAGGAATACCCCACCAAAAACGGTGAATCAAACACTCAATATCCTTGCATAAACTGATAGGAAGCTTAAAACAGCTCATAGCAAAAGTAGGGATAGCTTGCACAACAACCTTGATAAGAATCTCTTTACCCGCTCTAGATACCAGCTTCTCTTTCCAACTTGAAAGCTTTTTCCAAACTCTGTCCTTTAAAGCCGCAAAAGAGATTTGTTTAGATTTATCAAAATCGTAGGAAGGCCCAAATATTTATCGTGGGAAATAACCTCAACGATTCCAAAAACATTTTAATTTGCTGACGACAATGAGACATTAAATTATGACTAAAGGAAATCTCACATTTATCAATATTAATCTTTTGCCCCGACAAAACTTCATAATCTCTAAGAATATTACTCACAATCTCCGCATCTTTTATAGAGGTCTGGGAAAAGATAATACTATCATCAGCGAAAAACAAATGAGTGATAGGAGCCCTTGCAATAGAAATACCCCGAATAAAACCCAAGCTATAAGCATGTTTAATCATCGCTCCCAGACCCTCAGCACACAAAAGAAAAAGATAAGGAGATAAAGGATCTCTTTGGCGAAGATCCCTATTAGGAGTCAAAGAATCAGTAGGTATGCCATTAACCAAAAAAGAATGGGAGACAATCATCACACATTCCTTAATCTTCGAGACCAAACACAAAAGAAAACCCATCTTAATCATAATTCCTTTCAAATAATCCCATTCAATACGATCGTAGGCTTTACTCTTGTCTAGCTTTAAAGCCATATAACCACGCTTTCTAGTTGTGTTTGTCCTCATGAAATGAAAAACCTCAAAGGCAAGTAAAGTATTATCCGAAATTAGATGTCCAAGGACAAAAGCACTTTGGTTATCATCAATAGTATCAGGAAGAATGACTTTAAGCCTATTAGAAAGAACCTTTGAGATGATCTTATAGGATACATTGCAATGACTAATGGGCCGAGGGTCCTTCATCTCCTTGGGCTTTTTGACTTTCGGAATCAAAACCACATTAGCGTCATTGAGATTGTCAGGCATACCCCAATGATTGAGAAACCTAAGCACCATAGAGCTAACCCCATCACCAATCAAGCCCCAAAATTTATTATAAAAACATAATCGGAAAACCATCAGGACCAGGCGATTTGCTTGGATGCATAACATCCAAAGCAACCAAAACATCCTCTTTAGTAAAAGGTTTAAGGAGAAGATCTCGCATGCAATCATTAACCTAAACCTCAACATGATCAATTTGATTTACCGATATCGGAGGTCTAGAAGAAGAAAATAGGTCCTTATAGTAATCTCTCACAATACGCAAAAGTTTCTCTTGCTCAAAATGATCCACACCCGCAGCATCTCTAAGAAACTCAATCCTATTACGCTTTCTTGGATGAGACGCCTGATAATGGAAATAAGAAGTGTTTTTATCACCATCCCAAAGCAAAAAAGGACGACATCTTTGCCAAGCTTTCGTCTCAATTTTCTTCCTGATGTCACGAAGTTCCTCTTCAACTCTGCGCTCCTCCTCAATAATACTAACAATTTGCACCATCCAATGCAACCTCTTCAACTTTTTTTGCAGCCATCGGTGACGTTTATGAAGATTTTTGAAAGTGTGTTTACCCCAAGGGACTTCAACGTATCCCAAGTCTTCTCCTTCTGACCATTCTCAGACCAACCGTAAATACCCGTACCACGACAATATTCACATGTACCATGCTTGACCTCAAAATAAATAAATCTGGAATCCTTCGATCGAATACAAACATCCACCTTACACTAGTGGAAAAAAGTTTATTGGCTGCGGTTTTATCCCCGTTATATGCTGCGGTTTTGACCCGCAGCACTTGTGATAGCAGCAGATGACACAATATTATATGTTGCGGTTCAAAACCGCAGCATATAGTCCATATGTTTTGTTTTTTTTTTTCATTTTATACTAATTCATCACTAAATATTAATAACTATATACATAATAATTATTACACTAATAATCATTCAATATTTCCCCAATCATCACCAATCATCATCCAAATTAAACATCATTTAAATATATATATATATATATATATATATATATATATATATATATATGCAACCTAATACAATTTACAACCAAATACATAGCTCTCTTAAAATTAAGATATAGTAACTTAGCCAAATTCATATCAACGGTTCATATCCACAAACAAACACAAACCTCCAAAGTCTTTATGTTCCTTACCCGAACAACTCTCATGGGTTTCCTTCTATGAAAATTTCCACTTAAACTCAAATCAAATAAACTAAGATCAAAAATTAAATCAACTGGTTTAGTTCCCAAAATCGGATCAACAAAGTTGGATAAAAAGGGCTCTAGAGAATCGGTACAACTGATTTATGTTCCTTATATATCTTAAAGACATTGCGTTGCATAAGTAGTCCATTTTCCATGACATTTTAGGTTTGGAATCCGGACACCCAATATGTCTGAAATGTTTAATGGGGTTCTAAACGGAGCTCATTCACTACCTATTACTGCCTTGGTTCAGATGACTTTTTATCGTGTTAATTCTTACTTTGTGGCAAGACGAAGTATGTGAAAAGAGAGGCTTGAGGCAGGATTTGATTACACACCAAACTCAACTATTACGATTGAGAAAAACATGTTGAAATTTGTATTCCATTTGATCACGAACAAGGCTTGTTTGAGGTTAAAACAGGTCGTGGTAATCGTCCTCTGGGAAAGGGGGGGAATGTCCATAGTGTTAATCTTGTAAGGAAAACTTGTACATGTGAAAAATACAAGACTTATAAGTTGCCATGTTCTCACATACTTGCAGTTTGTGGCTTTCGAAGCATGCCATTTGCCAATTTTGAGGATTCATCATTTACGACTTTTAAGTATAGGCAAACTTATATTAAGAGCTTCAAGCCCATCAAAGATATTGCATAATTGTCATCTTACTTAGGTCCAAAACTTATCGCCGATGACAATAAGAAGAGAAGAGGGTAGGGGCGTCCTCGTATGACAAGATTTCCAAATGAGTTGGATGAGGCTTCACGCCCCAAGAGAGCATGTGGAATTTGTCGAGAGAAAGGACATAATAAGAAAACTTGTCCTAATCGAAATGATGGAACGCCAAGGTGATTGTTTATGTTAAGCTTCGTTGAAAATTTCAATTTATTTGTAGATATTTATATTTTTTCAATTTATTTGTAGATATTTATATTTTTATTTATTTAAATGTAATTGCCTTTCCATTATTGGTAATGTTTTTTACTACACTTTCATGTATGTGTTGCAGTTGACATGGACGAAAAAGGGTATTTAAGGGTATGGGTCGGGTCTGGACCCTATCCGGATTCGCACCCTAATTTTAGTGTAGGGTCAAGACCCGAACCCTAATATTAAAGGTCTAAAAATTTAGACCCAGACCCAGACCCTAAGAGTCTGAACTCGGACCCTTTAGGTCTAAAACCATACCCTAAAAAGTTTATTTTCTTGAGTGAGAATAAAGGGTCTAAAAAAATACCCTAATATGAATCCTAATTTAAACCCTTTATTAGACTCTTAGGTTTCTAAAAGCCATAGAGAATTACTTCAAACCTTCTAAATCAATAATGATTTCAAAATCAAACTTAAAAACAAATTTGAGAAACATATTTTTACTTCAATGACAGAAATTACTCTAACACTACAAACAACATTAAACACTTAAATTTAAGTTACGAAAATACTAAAATCCAAAATACACAATTAATCCTTGTCCAAATACAAATCTAACTCCCATATCATCCAATTTCTAAATTCGAATAAACAAGAAATAAGTCATGGGAAACAAAATTCGAATAAATTTATTACCTTGATGTAGCTTTAGGCACTAGTACATAATCAACCCATAAAAGATGGGTTCAAAATTCCCCAATCAAAAAACGATTCTGACCTTGCGATTTCCTCCATTGAAATCCGTACAAATTTCAGACCAATACCATAAAATAGAATCCAAACAATCCAAAGAAAAGCAACCCCCAAATCAATTCATTAAAACTTAGGGAGAAATTTGGTGGATTTGGATTTTAGGATATTAGGGTTTGATACTTTTCACTGTGGTGTCGGGTTTAGTGGTGGCGCGGGCTTTAGAAGCTAATTGGGGTTCTGCGACTGGGTTGGGTATGTGTAGTGGTGGGTTGTGCGGCGGGTTTTGGAGAAGGGAAAGGAGTGCTGTTTTCAGAATAAGGTTATTACAAATTATACTCTCCAACCCAAAAAAATTTAAAAATATAAAAAATAAAAAGGGTCTAAGGGTCGGATCCGAGTAGACTCGGACTCTGAATCTTATAATATATTTTAGACCCGAACCCTTAGGGTCCAAAAAAAATAAACCCTTACCCTTAAAAAAGGATAGGATCCAATAGGGTTTGGATTGGGTCTTAGACCCTTGCCCATCCCTACACATGACCCTCCGGTGCTATGGATTCACCACCCAATTAAGGATACAATGCCAAATATATGAATCTTGGGTAACATACTTTTGTCATTTATTTTGGAGCCTTAGATGGACTTTGTAATGTTATTTTCACTTAATCAAAAATATATTTTATTATAATTTTGTCATTTTAGTTTGAAAAAAAAATTGTACATAATAGATGCTATGAAAAAATGATACTGAAATGTGAAAGTAAAACAGTCCAATTAGAAAATTGTGAAGATATTAAGTTGGTTTTAATCTATTTTAACAATGAAAAAACAACTTGTTAAAATAAATTATAATTTGGAAATAAAAAATCATGTAACATTATTTTGGAAATTTTATAAACATCGTACATTATTCAAGTAAAAAACTCAAACTTAAAATTCCCTCGCTAAACAAAAAGTTCAAACCTTATAGGCATAACGGCAACCTTGGTTGTTCGTGTGCAACTAAATGGATCAGCAATCTAAAAGAAACCTTGTCAACCGTCGATGTTAATTTAATCTAACGCCAAATAATACGATCCGTGCACTTAAATCTGATTGGCTATCATTCAAACACCCCAAAAACTCTATAAATTCACAACGAATCTGATTTACTCGCAGAACATTTCACTTTCTCTCCCCTCGAAACGAAACTCATCTCATTCTCTCACTACAAAATCGTCCTCAACTTCGAGTTTTCTAGATTGAAGCCTTTCATTAATGGCAGGAAGAGGTAAAACCCTAGGTTCTGGTGCCTCTAAGAAGGCTACATCTCGTAGCAGTAAGGCTGGTTTGCAGTTTCCTGTTGGTCGTATTGCTAGGTTTTTGAAAGCCGGCAAGTATGCTGAACGTGTTGGTGCTGGAGCTCCGGTTTACCTTGCTGCTGTTCTTGAGTATCTTGCTGCTGAGGTAATTTTTGTTCTCCTTCAATTTTGAAACTTTTAAAAGTTGTTCAGAAATCTAGGGTTTCGTTGTTTTGTTAATTGTTCTTAATTAATTTCGTTCTGTTATTGGAATTGGTTGATTTTATTTCCGCTGAATGTTTCCTCGATGATTTAGCTGATAGAATTTCTTAAATTTAGAGTTGTGAACTTGTCTGAAGATCTTGAAATTTGAGTTCAGAAAATTTAGTAGTTGCTTTAGATGATTGTTTTTCCTGACTTCTACCTTTTGGAAGGACATATTAACTCCATTAGTAATTAAAATTATTATCGATGATTAGTTGCTGATCTTGAATTTTGATCTGGAATCTCATGATTAATTTGACTTGAATATAGCTATTTAATGAATATTAGTCGTTTGTTTTAATGTCTTTCTTCCTTAAGATTTAAATGAATTCAGAAGTGGATGAGTACTGGCTGATTTTGAAAAGGTGAAACCTTTGGTGTAGGTTTTGGAACTGGCAGGAAATGCTGCAAGAGACAACAAGAAAACCCGAATTGTCCCAAGGCACATTCAATTGGCAGTAAGGAACGATGAAGAATTGAGCAAATTGCTTGGTGATGTAACAATTGCAAATGGAGGTGTGATGCCCAACATTCACAATCTTCTTTTACCAAAGAAGAGTGGGACTAAATCTTCTGCAGAGGATGATTCTTAGAATTGATGATTTGGGAAAATATTGTTCAATTTGGGATTAATTGTGGCTTACTTTGTTAGATTGTTATAAGATCAAGTTAGGGTTAGAGTATTTAGCATTTAAGCTTACTTTTGTGGGTAATTTGTGTTTAATTTATTGTTATGTTTAGAGGTCTTGGATAGAATTTATCACTTTTTAGTGTGTATAAGTTTCTTTGTTTCATTTTCCTGACAATTAAAAGAAACAACAATGAAATATTTCCAGTATCTCTTTTTTGTGGAAATTACTTAAAATTGAATAGCATCTCTTTTAGTGTGTATTTAGCATCTCTTTGTTTCATTTCATTTAGTCATATCTAGGATCAAGTTTATGTAACTTTCATGTTTATTAAGATGTACCATATATAAAATTGAATAGCAAGAAAAAAGGAGAGTCAATTCAACGTTTCCAACTCTCCCATTCCATTTGTCCGTCAAAACCAATCATTCAAGGAATGTTTATCGTCACCAACTTCTATGATCTCCACTTCACTACTCCCAAGTCAAGGCTCCATGATCCCATGAAGATTAACTGGTCACTTACTAGTTATTTCTCATTAGTGTACTCGTATAAATCAAATTTGAATTGATGAAATTGAGTTTTTAGGATTACAAATCACTTGATTGAAGTTATCATGATTAGTAGTCTTCGATTAGATTACTAGTCATCTTAAGAGCCTTTGTGAGAGTATTATGGTGGGTTTAACCGATACTTAAACAAAATAGATTAATTCTACATTTTATTTTTGGAAATTATTATTCATTAAAAACATAATTATAAGTGTGTATGAGAGGATTATTTAAGAGAGATCACATTTAGTAATTTTTAACCTTAAACATAACCCTTAGCCTAAACACATTTCCCTAGTCCTAAAGAACCATTGATAGATATTTAGAGTGAATAATATTTAGTATTTCTAAACTTAAAAAAAATTGAACTTTGGGCATCATAGCCTAGTTTTCCTAGCTTGTGTATATCATTTTAATATCTGAGCAAGATTAAAATCCACCCTGTTATTCATCATCATCACATGCCATCTTCCACCATGAGGGGAGAAACATTGCAATCCTCGCCAAGTTCTCGAAAGGATCTTCATGCATTATATGAAAGCGAAAGATAGGAGAAAATGTCACAATTAAGAAGCTTGAGACTTATTATTCAAGATCTTAAGCTTATGGCTAAAAGTAGTCAAAGCTACCATCACTATGAGTATGAAGATGAAGAAGAGTTTAAATCTAGATGAAGAAGGGATCAAATTCAAAATCGCCCCTTCGTACCAAAGTTGATGAGTTTGAAGGTAAGCTAAGCTTGATCTCGATGATTTTTTTGGATGGTTGAGAACCGTAGAAAGAGTTTTTAACTATTAATAAACCTCTGAGGACAAGAAAGTCAAGATTGTTGCATTGATGCTTGAAAAGTATGCATCAACATGATGGTTTGACAAATGCACCAAATGGTAGAGACAAGGCAGGGAAAAGGTGAGATCATGGGAGTAAATGAGGAGACAATTGAAGGAGAAATTTCTACCTACGCTATATGCAAGAGATTTTAAAACTTTATTAATGAAATGTGATATTAATGAAGATGATCATCAAATATTAGTTATAAATCTTGGTGGTTTTAAACCTACTACTATAAAAAATGTTGTTGAATTTCACCAATGCTCATCTCTTCAAGATTTGATGTTACTTGCTCATAAAGTATATAAACAACAAACTAATCACACCCTTATCCATTGGAGACACGACCTAATTGTTAAAAGAGTTCATCCTTCATTCTAATCATGAAGTTTTGGACCAAAATTCAACATTGGGCTTATATGTAAATATTTATACGCCATTATAATTTATTGAAACTGTCTTTATACCCAACTTAAAGTAATTTAATTGATGTGAAAGGGTTTGAAATCAAATGTATCAACAGATTGTGGACTTTAAATGTGTAGAGACTCACTTTATAACTGTGTTATATGATGAGCTGAATACAAGTCAAAAGTTATTATATATAGCTATTATGGTCCCTAGGTTATACATATTCTTTTTCTCCTGTTATCCCATTATCAGAGAGAATAAAAAGTGAAGACATTAAGGGTCGTCATTTTAGAAAATATGTATTAATCTAGAAGATTTAATCGCTCTCTTTCTTCAAATTTCCCCGGTGCTATGGAATTAGGTAACTTTCGTTTTTTTTTTTTAATTTGTTCTTCTAATTCAATATCTTGTTTGTTAGTAATAGTATTCACCATTTAATTGTCCCATCATGAAGCATTTAAATTCATTCAAATCCAAGAAAAAAAAAATTCCAACATAGACATGCTACGTGGGTTAAGTTCCTTTAAATTCATTTTACTATCAAACACAAAGTCGAGAAATTAAACAAAGGTGCAAATGCTCTATCTTGTAAATTCCTTCTTATAAACACTTTGTTCTATTTGTTCCGAGGTTACATTTTTCATTGTGTTTTCATTTAAACACTTTTATATATGTTTGGATAATAAATAGGAGAGAAAATAAATGAAGGGAAGGGAGAGAGAGAGGGAAGCAAGAGAAATGAAGAGGAGAGGTAAGGAGGGAAAATGCACCTTATTTATTTAGAAAAGTAGGGAAAGAAAAAGAAAAGAAAAATGACTATTTAGTATTTACCCTTTATATTTTTAACTTTAGGAGATATTATATTATTAACAAAATTTATTCATATTTTCCATCCAAACCCTCATCTCCAAATCTCTCCTCTCTTTTCATTTAAATTTGCCACTTTTTTGGTGTATAACTTTTTACTTCAAAGTTCTCTACTCTTTAAATTGGCTCATAGGACACACAAAACTAGGGATAAGCATGTGCCGGATTTAATAGGGTACAGCTAGACCCAAATACAGATTCTATTTTTTTATTAGACCAAGACTCGGACCCAGATCCATAAGGCCTGAAAAATTTAGACTCGGATCTAGACCCTTAGGGTCTGGCAAGTCTACGATCTGCATCTAAGTCCAAAATAATATCATTTTTTTCCTGAAAATTTTTCAAACAATTTTTGCCCATTCGTATAAAATTATTTAAACATTTTCAACTAACGAGGATCTTCTAATACTTTATACTATTGAGCGACCAAATATATAAAACTTTTCAACATTCAAGTTCTTAAAATGAAATATTTATCATGTCTTTTGATTTTGAAGTATAGATATAATGATCACATTTCAAATTACGTGAACTGACAAAGTTCCAAATCACGTAGTATTCCAAAATATAACAAAGTACCAAATAAAACAATTAAATACACATGATAGCTAATATATAATTTTAAAAGGATGTAAATGGGTCTATGAGTTAGATTTGAGTTTCAAATGTGTGGACCCAAACCCAAACCTTATGGTTATGGATCCAAATCCAAGACCCAAATCCAACCCAAATTCATTGGGTCAAAAAATAGGTGAATATAAGACTCTTAAATTAAAATCCAGTCGGTTCTAGAGCCTGAGGATCGAAGACCCATACCCATCCTTACACAAAATTCTTTAGGATTGAGATTTTTTTTCCTGGCAAATAATTTTCTTATTAAAAAAAAATGGTACTACCAAACAAACCAAATTTAATTAGGCAAAACCAGTGACCCCCCAAATGAGCATAAATATGAGTTTACAATTCACTTTTCAGGAAGTGTGCTAAAGGGAATCAATCCAACCAACAAAACATAGCAATTAACCAAAGAATCTATATACCACAAGCAGATAACATAGCATGAGTGTGACTGATGCCAGCAGCTCTAATTCAAATATTAAACTGCATATTTCTTTGCTGCTGGAGGGACTCTCTTCAATCACGACTTATTCGTGATGAAGGTACTGGTCTGTCTTCTTTCCCACCATCCCCAAATCCTCCTTTGAGCGGGAATCATTGGAATGATGATGATGATATTTCTTTGCTGTTGGTAGAGGGAAAGTCGTCTTCTTACCATACCTCATTGGTAGAAGCCAAAACCTCGATCTCGTGCTCAATAGAAGGCCTATCCTTGGTGCTTAGCTTGTCTTTCTGATGACAAACTTCCCTTATTGGGAAAACCTCTCCCCAGCCACACCAAAGGACAACAATAGATGGTTGTGGCAAAAATTCTCTTCAATAGCCAAGTACCTGACCAGCCCTAATAAAATCCGAGAGAACCCATTTAACCCGTAAAGAATCTTTTTATTTTATCAGCTCATAATTGAATAATGTTATAAAAAGATCCGTACAACAGCATACTATCAAGCTCTAAACAATCAAAACTACCCAAAAAATTAACAGAATGGATTAAATTACAGGGTGAGAACCTAGAATGTAAAAATTAACTAAATGGATTAAATTACCAAGAGACTAATGGCCGGTTTGGTTAGTGGTACTAAATGGTGGTAATGAGAATGAAAACCGGTGTAATTTTGGTTGAAAAATTACAAGAGAGCCTGTTACCTTAATCCTCATCTGATGAGCTAGAACCATTCTCCACCCGTCTCTCTGCAATAGCGGGAAAAAGTTTTTGGCGAAAATCAGGAGGAAATGGTGTTCGAGGTGTTTCAGTAGACATTTGCCTCAAAGGAGGCTCCTTTTTCTTCTGATTTTTGGCAGGCCACCATGGTCTCTGTTTCACCTCTCGGCATGCTTTGTCCAGCATAATTATAAAATCCCGAACTATTACAAACAAGCGTAACCCTTCTTCCTTTCCGGAGTTTCCATGGAAGTAATCTGCAGTACTCTTAACAAGAGCCATAATCTTCTTTTCTTCCACCAATAAACCCATGATATTGCCCTCGGCATGCGCTACAAAGCCTTTAAGGGCTTCATGGAATCCGCTGACTTCGTCCAGGTCTTTCATTTCATTATTGAGAAAATTCTTTGCTTTCAGTAAAGCATTTCCGAGTCTAGCAACAGTTCCCGTTAAAGAATCAGAATCCAAACTTGCTGCTTTCTTGACGTTTTCAAGCTGATCACCTACTCCTGAAACGACCTGAAGACCAAGATTGCGGTAGTGTTCTTCGGAATCTTCAGGGACATCTTCCAAAAGATCTTCCGATTTGACGCTGGAAAAGCTTTGACGGTCTTGCATAGCACGAGCAGCTCTCACACCTTCTGAACGGATTATTTCCTGAACAACAAAATGGAGAAGTGTGGTCTTGCCATCTGTCCCTTTGACATCAGCCAATTTCAGCAGTGTATCCAGCTTGAACGCTTGTGCGCCTCCACGATATGTTCCGTCATTCATACGGTTCCCTGTCTTCAGGACAGCTTCTAGAAGCTTCAGAAAAAGGCGATTGTTTCTGAGTTCCTTACAAGCAGCCTGCTCAGAAATGCAAGAAATGATGGAAAGAGTAATATCAGCAAATGAAATTATATTAGAAGCTTGTCAGATTCGGTGATACACACCTCTAAAGTTACGAACGATTCATTTACTGACGTAGCCTCTTCCTGAAGAATACTCATAAAAAGTAATGTCTCAAGTCGTTTGAAGGCAAATGGGATATCCACCAAGACCTTTAAAAATCGCTCAGCCGGTCCAAGCTGAGAGATTTCATCATTGAAAAGTCTCAATTTTAGTTCTTCCTCTGTGGTTGGAGCCATCTTTAACAAAGTGTCAAGGAGCTCCGAGGGAAGTTCATTCCCTAACAAAAGACGGACAGTTAGTAAAATTCTAGGAAGGTATGGGAAATGGATACGCCAAAAAATAATTAATAATTCACAATAAAAATTGCCTCTTCATTATGTGAAGTTGCAGATAACGTTAGCAAACAAGGGTCAATCGACAATTTCTTTATTATTACAATGATAAGGTCGCATCTATTCAACCCTGAACCCCCAACCCTACTCAGGCGGGAAGCACTTAGTGGCATTGGGGTGATAAAAACTTCTTTCATACCATTTCTCGCTTTTTTAGATATCTGCAGGAGGAACAAGAGATAAGATGATCACCTTCCAGCAGAGCATCACGGACTTCATGAGTAGTTACATTTAGTGCCCGCAAGAGGATAGAAAGATTTTGAGCCTTCTTTTGGTCTATAAGTTGGATGAATTTTGATGGTGGATCGCGGGAGGAAGACTGTTTCGTTTTGTCATTTTTGTTCTCAGTCGCAGCATAACCAAATAAAGATGCTATCATCTCTTCATTAAACCTGCAAAGTTGGTTAAAAATATTATAGGCAATACACCATACTATCCAATGTCTAAAAAAAACTAAACTATGGAATGACAAATAAATTGGAGTAGCAAACTCACTGAAAAGACCCTGATTTGAGTTGGTCCCAAACCATTGAATGCTCAGGGTTAGCTTGAACCTTGTCCCAGAAAAATGGTTTTAGTTTTGCTTTTGAAGCATCATCCTCGTTAGCAAAACTACTGCCCGGTTTGACTGCAATTGGTGGGAGTTTGGAATCCTTGTTTGGTAGCGGTGGAGGCCCAGAACCAGGTTTACAGGGTCTAGGTGGTGGTGGAGGTCCAGGAGGAGGTGGGCCTGGTGTTTTAGAAGGTGGGGGAGGAGGTGGGCCTGGTGTTTTAGGAGGTGGGGGAGGAGGAGGGGATGCTGCTGGAGGTTTTGCAGGAGGAGGCGGGGGTGCTACAGGAGGTTTCGGAGGCGCAGGGCCTCCTGTGCTTGAAGTTGGCCTTACGGAAGCAGGAGGTTCAGGGGGCAGAGGTTGTGCTCTCCCAGGGGGAGGTTTCAAAGAAGGCATTCCCGAAAAAGGCACACCAGCTCTTCCAGGAGGTGGCTTCAGCCCAAGAGACACGTTACTATTGGTAGACACGTTCGAAGCATTAATTGAAGCTGCACTAGCTATCACATTGCCAGCAGATTCCGTTGATAACATAACACTAGAAGACATACTATTCAAGTTGCTAGTAAACGAATAATTGCCCATCTTGTCTTTTTGAACATAATTCTCATAGGTCCAAGTTTTGGGAGAAGAACCTGAAAAATTTACCGCAGCTGATAAGTATAAGTGAACCAAGTACATAATGAAATTTAAACTTCAAGACAAGATATTTCAAAAAACTTGTACCAATAGCATCACTCAAGCTTAAGCTAAGAAGGGGCCTGTCATCCTTATGTTCCAATTTCGAACCTCCACCAAAAGCCTTGCGACAGCATATAAATAAACATAAAGCCACAAAAAATGTTACGAGGGCAGTAACAATAACAGCAACAACAATTGTCGTATGGCTGTGGCTATTACTGCCATTGCCAGCTGCTGTGTCTGACTCAGAATCTCCACCTCCATTCTTTGCCGGTGGAACAGGGATTGGATTGAAAAAATTGTCTGCTGGTGTTGGAGCCGTGTGCTTTGGACCAGGGATTTTAGCGCCGAAAGATTGAGGTGAAGGAGATTGAGCAGGAGCTTGTGCAAGAAGCCTTCTTGAATCAACTGAGTGCGTCAACTTTAAGAACTGGGAATTCGGCTTTTTATGGAACCAGCTCACAGGACTAGCATCTTCACCAGAGATTGGAAAGATGATATAGTTCTCCTTGAAGCATTTAATAAGATTTTGCCTTTTTTGTGAATCTAGGATGCTGATAGCTTTCCGAGCATTTTCCTCTTTCACAGCCTGATCGTTTAAACGTTTTCCGGTTCTTGTTCCAGAGGCATCTGGGTTACTGAAATCAAGATATTTATAAATTTGCTTCACTTGTATCAACTCAAGCCTGCAATTGATAGCTAATACCTCCACCTGCTAAATCATATTATAAGTTAATAGTTATAATAGTCATATGTCAAAGGCCTTTGTAGGGAATATAAATATCTGCGAAAAAAATAGAAGCCCTTCATTTCAGTTATCCAATGTCATTTCAGTTACTGAAATTCGGTTGCTTGAAGACTAATTAAACTGTGTGTCATTTGGTGTGTAACTTTGACTTACATTCGTGTTATTTGGTTTGTAATAGTTTATCATAACAATTAAGAGTTGACTTAGTTTAAAATCACTTAGTTGCATTCGACTACCCTAAAAAGAAGCTAAAGTTCGACACTCTACAACAAATCAGCTGAACACTCACTCATGACGAAGACACGGAGATAACAGCTGGATGGATGAAGCAAAACGTAGGAAAACACACAGTAGCATTGATTGACGAAGCAAGACGTGGGGCATCAGTGAACCAAAAGAGGAAGTTACGAATTGATGGAAGTGTGAAAGCAAGAAACTATCTAGGCGTTGCGTGGGACATGAGTTTGCGATTGGATACAAGACATAAAGTTGTACACAACAAGTGCGAAGTTACAAGCATGTGGGTGGTTGATCAAGGAGAAGATGCATGACAAAGTATAAGGGAATTGGGATGTACTTGGGTAGACCATAGCAAATAAAAGACATGAAGTACAAATGAAAGATACAACATATAAAGCGCAACTAAAAGATTTCCAAGGCCTACAGAGAGAATCAAAGGAAGGGGAGAATCAAAGTCTTGAGGTGTTGACAAAACCAAGGAAGGGGAGAACCAAAAGCAATACCATCGAGGCCATTCCTGAGGGTAGTTTTGAGGTGCAATTACCTAGGGCCAAGCTCATAAAGGGGCCCAAATTGAGTTAGTACTTATAGTTAAAAATTAGTATTTGCATAAGTAGCTTCTAACATGGATCGAACTTGCAGCATTAGGTTTCTCAGTTAAGGCCATGACTACTGAACTACATAGTTGGAGAAAAAATAACCGAAATTTTACTTATAAAAGGGTCATTTTTAAATTTTCACGTACGGCCCCAAAATTGTCAGGAACGACGCTGATTATACCATCAACCAACAATGAAGTGCGCATACATTCAATCTGCGAAAACGCTCAAAGGTGCAGGATCACCAAGCATTAAGCTTCCACTTAATTAGAATTCACAAAAAAGGAAACAACAACACTTAAAAGATTGAAGTTAGCTAATCCGAAAAGATAATCTTCAAGTTTTAGCCAAAATTTTGATATCTAAGTATTAGTTCTCAACCATACATGAAACACAAGTGGAGAGTGGTAAAGCAGAAGACAAAGTATGAGCTCTAACCTAGTATCTTTAACAACGTTCATGGTCGTCAATTAACAAGGGCAAAGCGGGCTACCGCCCCATGCCCCAAATTTTTTAGGGCCCATAAAACTTATTTTTATGTATATAAGTGATATTAATTTTAATTATATTTAGATATAACTTACATTTTTTCTAAGTAATATGATTCTTATTTCTTAATGTTTTTTTTATAAAATAATGTAAATATCAACAATAAAAAATAAAAGGTGTATTATATTATTCGTTACGGTTTTAGTTTTTAGGGGCCTTTTTATCTTTTAATCTAGCGCCCAAAAATAAAAGGGACGGCTCTGACAGCGTCTACAGAATAGTGAATTACACGGCACAAACACAACTATCCACTTTAAGATAGCAGAATGAAGCCATACAATTCAGACATTGAACAACTCCACAAATTTCTCTAATCAAATAGTTAATATGTATGGCAAGTAGTATAATACAGTATATAGAAAAACTTTTTTGTATTAACTGATAAATAAAAAGCTCAAAAGAAAAGACAGACACTTTTTCATACCAAATTTTCATCAAAATCTTCGGAAGCTGAATTAAGGCCCAAACCAGTAAGAACTCCTTGGATCACCTTCCTATCTTCCAGGGTCATTCCCAAGAAACAGCAAAACAGAAGAACAAACACCATTGAAAGTCCCACATCTTTTATATGCATCTTTTGCAGCTTCACCATCCCAAACACAATAATCCCTTTTCATTTCATCAATAAACCCAAAACCTCAAATCTTCAACCAACAAAAATAAGGAAAAAAAAACCCTTTCCCAAAAGGGAATTTGTAAAGTTTGGGAAATTGCAACTAAATTTCACCTTTAATGCAGCAGTGAAAACATATTGAAATCCCAATTCAATTCTCACTAGAAATTACAAAAGTTAAGCAAATTTGACTGGTTTGAAGCTGACCCACAAAGCCTAAATCAAAAACATTGAACTTTGGGCAACATCTAGTTGAATTAATGTAGAAATTGCTTCTGGATGAACAAAAACCGACAAATTGAAAAGAACCCAATTACCCAAATGAGAAAAATTGATTGAGTATTCAAACGTGCATGCGTTTAAGCAAGACAAGGCGTTTTGGAATTTTTAGACCCTGAAAATTTGAAAATTGACTAGATCAAACAATTGAAGAAAAACCCATGTAAGTTAAGGAAGCAGAAAAGTTTGACCGCGTTAAAATCAAAAGGGTTCTAAAAGTTTAGGGTTTTAAAAATCAAAAACGATAATCAAATGAGAATCTATGTTGAAAGCCTTACACTGAGATGAAAGGAACCGAATACAACGAATTGTAAAATCCCACTACATTCTGTTTGTCAGACTTTGGGGCAGGTTCATTTGGGTGAACGTTTCGCAAAAGGTCACGACTCACGCCTAGAGGTAGGCACGGCCGAACGGATCATATGAGTCATACTGTGGCGAGTTTAGGAGTGGTTTGTGTTGGATCGTTTCGTGCCATTGGCTTGTCATATTGTGCACATATAGCTACAATTATTTTGTTTTCTATACAGTTTTTAAATTAGCAAAATACAAATAATTCACATAATTTAAATTATATTAATTTTTATTTTTTCTAAAAATTGAAATAAAATTGGAAAAACAAATTTTAGACATTTGTATTGTAAGAATATATATTTTATAATCAACAACAAAATTAATGAATAAGAAACAACAAAAAAATAATGGGAAATTTCACGTAGTAACCCTGAGGTTTTAGGTTTTCCACGTGGTAACCTAAAATTTTCAAAAATCCACGCGGTAACTTTAAGGTTTACCAAATGCATTCTTTATGATTTTTGCTCAAAAAATGTTAGCAAACGTTAATTTCCAGCTTGGTATCTTGTTGTACGCCTATTATGCGTTTTACCTTATCAAATTGCTTTAATTTTATAAATTTTCCCCATAACATAAATCCTAACTCTACCATCTTTCATCCAAATCACATTTTCCCCCAAATTCAATCCTTAGTTTTTTTTTCAATTCTTCATCTACTACATGATTCCAATTCAAAAAACTATTAACACTTTTAAGAAGAGTAAATGATATATAGACCATACATAACATAAGAATTATTTATTCATAGGATCATTACACCATGTATAGAATAAATTCTTAGATGCTTGACCATTTGCCTACATAATTCAACATAGTTGGTCTAGAAGGAATTAGGGGACATCCCCGGCCAGGAGAATTGGTTTAGGGTTCATAATTAGGATGTGAGTATGTATTACTGTGTTAATTGTCACTAACCTGTCGTTCTCCCTCCTCTAATATACAACCTATTGATCTCAATTTGTTGTGTTCCCTAGAAGTGTTTTGAATAAGATAAATGCAGTTCTTAGGAGCTTGCTTTGGCGTGGAAATCAATTGTAAATGGCTCCTTGCAATGTCAAGTATTTATAGGTCATAGTATTTATAGGACGGAGAAAAGGAGCTTTTCCTTTTTTTTCGTTCCTAGGTCATAATATTTATAGGACGGACTAAAATAAAAATTGTTTAAAAATAATGAGATAAAAAGAGTATTCTTTTTAGTTTCTTTGCAAGCATTTTGTTGTATTTTGTTTGGTGGGTGTAATAAAATTTTATTTCACCAATAAATTAGTTTGAAGAGCTCACTAACTAATCACCATTTTTATTTTTACACTTACAATTTACAATTACAAAGATCATATTGCCTTCAGGCTTCATGTAATATTCCTTTGAGGCCACTAACTTTGAGTTTGCTACTACTTTTTTAATTTCAATAAAATTGCTACATGATCTTTCATTTTAATGAAAGAGATATAATTTAGAATAATCTAAATTTTTTATAATTTTTTTACAATAATTTTATTTATTGATTAATCATGAATAATTTTAAATTTAGAGGATATTTGTCTAAAGTAAACTCATGTAGCTTAATGACCTCCTATAGTAAGTAATTTATCAAAAAAATAGTCTAAAAATTAATGTAAAATTTAGAAAAAAAATTTGAAAATTTTACATACAAAATACTGAATAATAAAAAAATAAGAGTAAAAACTTTAACCTTTTTTTACATTTTTTCGAAATTTTATTTTAATTTATCTTTTTTAAAAAATAATTAAAAGTTGTTATAGCAAGTCATCCAAATACTGAATTTATTTTAGGCAAATACCCCTAAAGCTGTAATTATTCATGGTTAATCGATAGATGAGAATATTATAGAAAAATTAAGAAAATATTAAATTATCCTGGATAAATTTTCCTTATAATGAAATGAATTTTTCTTTTTTTTCTTTGAATTATCAACATGAGTAAATCGTTGTAAGTGTCTAGCCCTATGAGCTTGACTCTCTAAGCGTCACACATAGCCCTAGTAACACTTTAGCTCCTGGCTTGCACTTCTCCATAACAATTGGCTTAAAAAGCTTACTTAAGCAGTTATTTTTTTTAGTCAATATTTCATCTGATCAAACTAGCCAATAACTTTAACCAACAATTCTAACTAACAGTCATTGGTCAAACAGACCTAAATATGGTAGAAAAGAATGGACCAAAACAAAATTTTGGCAACTTATGAAGAGAAGTATATATTGCTAAATTAAAGTATCTTTAACTGTTGGGAGTCTTTTTGAAATTGTGAAGTAAATGAACTACTTTGAGAAAAAAAAATGTAACGATTACTCTTCATAGTTAAAACTTCCTGCTCCATTCTTGAAGAAAATCTCACCACAAATGTTTATGAAAATTAAGAAAAATACAATTTTAAATAGTAGATATATTATTTTATTAAATAATAAATTCAATGAAAAAGTAGAAACTATAAACATTAAAAAAATTTTAAAAAAAAGTTAGTGAAAAATATGGGAACCACAACAATTAAATATTTTTTTTTGATAAAGTTAGTGAGAAATATATAGAAATCATAAACAATATAAAAATATTAAAATGAATTTAGTGGAAAATATGTAGGAACAAAAACTAATAAAATGTTAAAATGAGGATAAACAAGATTAATTTCATCCAAAATTTGTGAAATAAATAAAAAAATTCTTTATGAGAATAACAAATAGAACAAACCAAAATGATAAATAGAAACAACTTTAAAAAACGGTAGAAGTATTTATTAGGGATGGCCAGGGTCCAAGATATAGTACACGTTCCAAACCTGCCCTTTGTTTTATGGTATGGGTCTGATTTTTTTAAATGCAAATTCTTGTGAGCGACAATCTCTTTGAAATACCATCTCTAATGTAATTAGCTCATAATCATCATTTAGTTAAATTAAGCTTTAATAGGCTGAGTCTTAGAGACGTCTCTCAAGAGAGTAGCTCTTTTTAAAACCTATTGAATTTGAATCCGGGTCCAAAAAATTAATATAGTTGGATCTAAATCTGGATTTTTGAATCAATTTAAATTCTACTTGATTTCGGTTAATTGGTTCAATTTCGAACAACTCTGCTAGTACTGTTATCTTGAGTTGTTTTTTCCTTACTCGGCTCTAGGGCTGTGAAAAATAGACCCGACCAACAATACCGTCTGAAGCCGACCTGTATCCGACCCGTTCGTTGACCCGAGGTGCGGTGAGCTATAACCGATCGAAACTCGACCTGATGTTGACCCGTAACCCAACATGTATCAGATTATTATAGACCCATACTCCTGAATTTTCGACCCTTTAAACGGAACCAAAACCGCAAGGGAACAGAGGAAATTCGGGTGTTACACATAAAATAAAATAAAAATAAGAGGCAACATCGACCTTGTAACAAAATATCACGGCGGAATGTTCATCGCCTAATCCTCTGTCGACATGCTAAGTATGGATCGTAGTTCCAAAGTAAACGCTTGATGTTGAAAAAAGAAAAAGAACGATAACTAGCGGAAATAACTTATACAAAAAGGAGGACATGTGCCTCAAACATAAACAACCTGAATGAAAATATACTAGTAGTAAAGTTGAAAAAATAAGATTATTGTACACTTCAAGATTCTCACTCATTCCCCTCCGTATGCAATGCATGGAAGCTCCATCATCTGTAATGTCTATCTATGATGTCCCTGTTGCTCAACGTAAGATCATAGACCAACGCGTCATAGCAGGACCATCAAAGACGAGCCATCAACAATGAAAACAAACAGTGCACGTCAGTAACTAACAATTATGTTATATATATGACCAACAATCAATATCCACATAACAAGATAAAGGATGCATTCCACTATGAAAGTATCAACTCTAACTATTTCTCATTTCGATGTACTTCTCAATGCCTTCACCATTTTCCTTCTCTTCTTTGATTTCATATATTCTCTTATGTGACAAGAGGCCACCATATTGGAGTTTGCAAGACCCATATGGCAACACCTCGGCCAAGGATGGTGACAGCCATGCCGGCGCCCAATGGCAAAGCATGATCATACCCCCGTACAGCGACCATTTACAGATGATCCATGCCTCCGGGAACTAAACCAACTGGGGTACCAATCCAGTGGAGTCACAATAAACAACCAACATAATATCTCATCAATAAGGGACTCATTCCCATTCATAAAACATAATTCAAAACTTATCAATAAGGAATCATTCCCATTTCATCTCGTATAATCCAATATTCCACTCTCGCGATATCAAAACCCATTCTCTACCATCTCTACAAACCAATCCATACTTGAAACAATAACTTAATAATGTTTAATAGCAAATCACAATCAACATAACTCATATAATATTGTTATGCAAAGAAAACATATTCAAGATGCATGTAAGAGTTAGCTACTGCGTGTACTTACTTGCAACTGCAAGATGACAAGTTGTAAAATCACTTCAAAAGAGGTTCTTACGCCCCTCTTATGAACCGGGCACCTATACACGTTTAAAGTAAGACTAGTAAGTCTAATTGACTTCATTTAGCAGCTACTTGCTCTAAGAAGTACCCCTCTACCATCCTTACAAGTCACAACTCATGTGAATATGCACTCTAACCATACACACAGCATGTTTATTCGTAAACTACACCATTAAATCAATCTAACATTAGTTTCCATTAAATTCTAAAACAAGGCATGTTCAAGGGGAAAATATTCAATTCACCGACTTTTGCAAAAAACAAGACTATGTGGGCTTAAATTGTATAATGTAGTGTATTACATCCGATTTCAATGCATGATGATAATGATTTTAAATCAAATTTGTTCCATTCCTCAATGTGTTTCATTGTCACCTTAGATTACTTGACATGAGCATGAGATATTAACATATTTATAACTTGTTATCTGATGTTGTTTCATTGCCACGCCAATTTCTTGGTATGAGGCTGAAACTTAATAAAGTTACTGATTTGGCAATGGTTAATGTGTTTTGTCTCAATGTCGTTTCAAGCACTAAGATGAGCCTGAAATACTTACATTTGTACAATTTCAAATGATGTTAAACCTTAATTCTGAGAGTTAAATAAACGTACACAAGTGCATGATGTTTAACTTGATTAGATTTTTGTGTGTAATAACCACCTCAATGACTAAATGGAGAGGTGTGCATAAGTTGATAGTTACAAAATCTTGTCTTAAATGTTCTTTTCTTTACAAAATGTTGATCCATGTCTACATAATATTGTAATGATTTACAAAATGTCTACTTAACTAAAGCAATCCTTGTGATCCAAAAATATAAGGGTGTTAATCCATTTCTACGCATTGATAACTTGTGGAAGATCATTGAGATTAATTATACCATGAGATAAAAATTGACGTGCTGCATCTATAAGTTATGGAGGAACTTCTAATTATCTTGGCAACATACCCAAACTGTCCAATCTTTGTTTTCCAATGTGTGGATTCTTGTAATCATTACCACCTCTAGCTTTCAACACCTCTAGCATGCATAGTTGATATTGTATCCATGTGTAGTTCAAAAGTTTTGATTCAAAAGTGTCATATGCATCATTGACTGCCTTGATCAAATCTTTGAGGTCTTTTGAGAATGACTTGAATTGAATTGATTGTAGTGCACTAAACAAACCTAAATTTAAGATGTTCATATCTGGACTGGATGCCGGTTGACAAACTCGTCTTATGTTAAATCCATCTTTGTTAGCTTCTTCATTGAATGCTTGATCATTTGTTAAAATATGTGGCTTGGAATTATCTTGTTGAATCCAAATATCTTTTGACTCCATTCGTTAGCCATTTCAATCTGATTGCTGGTAGAACTTCATTGATTAGTTTATCTTGAATGACATCTCGTGTAACTTTTGTTATTGCTCTTAAATTGTGGTGTACTTGATGGTCTGTTTTCTGACCTTTTTATTGCATAATAAGTCTCTGTGAATGGAAAATTTTCTATTTTCCCATCCCACAACACTTCTCCATTATTACTAATTTGAGGTCTTGCAACAGCTACTATAACCATTACTTTACCTATGAAATTTTTGTTTTACACATACCTGTATGGTTTTTTCTCTTCCCAAGAGAATAAATAGTACCTTTGTGTTTCCCTACTCATGTAGAACCATTTTTCATCGATGTGTACAACATTATACATCAAACTGAACTTTGGTGGGTTGTCTATAATAGATGGTATTATTTGAGATAGAATAAAGTTGAGTCTTCTTATTTTGTGGTCATGAGAAAGTACAATGAATTGAAGAATATGAAGTTCAATGCCTCTATATATGGACATTTTGATGTACTGTATTGTAATATAACGATTGACTTTTGGTAGAAATTTGTAAAATTGGTGGGAATGTTATGTTTTGGTGGTAAAATCTTATTTTTGAGGGAAATTCAATGTGAAATCAAAAGAAGGCAATGAGTTGAAGAAATGAAATATAAAAGCTATTTTTCTTTTTCCTTCTTCAATTAACAATAATAAAATATAGGTTATAAAAGCAAAGCAAGAGCTACTTAGTAGCTCAGCCAGCTTTCCTTAAGAATTGTGCCCATGCAATATGTAGCAACAATTACAAAACAGAGGAATTATCTACTTTATTGTTACAACATTTAAGGGCATTGATAAATTAATCAGTGAATTAAAAGTTAAAATGGTGAATTAAACATTTGAGAGCAAAAATTGGATGCTACTATGTGGAAAAATCTTACAAAATGATGAATTAAACGGAAATTAACGGAAAATGCTAAAAAAATGTATAAATTGGATGCTACCATGTAGAAAAATCTTACAAAAGTGCTATCATTAACGTTTCATGAAAATTGAATGCTATCTTGTGAAATTTTCTTTTTATTTATTTCACATTATTTTTATATTTATATTTAAAAATAGATAATATCACATTCTTTTTCACAATTTAAGTCTTCTATATTTTTGATTTAATGGAGTAATTATCAACTTTTTGTATTCCCTCCGTTTCATTTAATTTGCATTATTTGTCATTTTGGTTTGTACCACTTAATTTGCATTATTTTTATTTTTGGACAATAGCCCACCACTTTCTTTTAATTTCATCTATAAACTTTATGACTTTAACTCTATTTTAATTTTATCACACAATTCCATCTCTCTTTTTATTTATTATCATTATTCACCTTTTTCTTAAAAAATATTAACTTTTTCTTTACATCAAATCAAGACTAATTTCATTTGGAAATTTGTACTTATTCTTTGGATGAATGACAGATCTCAGAAGTCTGACAGTATCACGTGAAGGCTATTCCTACATACTTCTGAGTAAATCAGAATAGACTGTGACCTTCAGATCGTGAAAGGATACTCAACATGCGAGATACTGTCATCTACAATAGTATAAATATAATATTTTATATCATCATTAAAACCAACAAGGGGATGTAGCTCAGATGGTAGAGCGCTCGCTTAGCATGCGAGAGGTACGGGGATCGATACCCCGCATCTCCAAATTGTTTTTATTTTGCTCCTCTCCTCTAAATACTGTTTCAATACTACAAATTTCTTAAAATAATTTTAATTTCTACTGTTTTTGTAAAGAATTGTTCGTATACATTCAACAATTTAAATTTTCCAACCCAAACAATGTTCTCTATTTGATAATCTCACATTCATAATGATAAAGTAATAACATTCTGAAGGAGACAGTAATTTCAAACATCCTTGGAGATTGCTACATGAAGCTTTCTCTTCAATCATTCACTTTCTTTACTAATGAAAAATATATATTATAAATAAGTTATCAAAGCTAGAGATTAAAGTGAAATGGATTTGAAAAAACTGGATTATGTAAATACGAAATAATGGTATTAAAAGATGCTTGTTTGACTTCTCCCTCATAATTTTAATTTTTGGAAAAATTACCTATAATAATTCTACCTATTGATGAACCATGAATAATCCCTACCTTAGAGTGTATTTTTTAACATTTTTTTCTAATTTTACATTTTTTTTTGAATTACCACTATAGCAGAATATTAGGTTACCGAAGCTTACTCTAAGCAAATACCCTAAAGTTGGAATTATTTATGATTAATCAATAGGTGAGATTATTATAACAAAATCATGAAAATATTGGTTAATTCTAGGTAATTTTTCCTTAGTTTTTTTAGAATTTTAGATTAGATCATCATCATCTTTATTATCAGTGTTTTTCGGTTCTTCATAATTGAAAAATTAAAAGAATAATTAGAAAGTTTTAAAAGACTAAATAAAGAGACTAACTATGTAATTAAGAAATTAATTGAGTAATTAAGAGATTGATTACGTAATTAAAGAGAGTAATTAGAGAAAAGTAAAGAGAGTAAGAGATGGTGTATTGGTGTGAAATGGATAGTCTAATTCATTCATATTTATTGAACAATTCTCAACGGCTAGTTTACAATGACTCTATTTGGCGGTTTCAAAAGAAAGATTATTTCAAAGAACCGTCTGATTCAATTGACTCAAATTTGACAATTTACAGTTCTGATTCTGTAATCGGTTCAAAGGTTTTCTGGAACTACCCTTGATCCCTTGGTTTGGAATCGGTTACAAGTGATTTCGGTGTGAACATGTTCCTGAGCGGTTCGATTCTAAATTACCCACATATAACCTTTCATACGAAAATTCCTCTACAAAGTTACAACCAACAAATTTGAGAACAACTACTCTCTTAAGAGACCGTCTCTATGAGAGACGTATCTCAGCCCAACCCATTAAAAATTAAAGTCTACTTACAGTATTCTTAATGGCTACTTATATTATTCTTAATGCTTATTTACCATCCTTAATGACTACTTTCAATATCTTAAATGTTTACTTACATTATTTTTAATGTCTATTTACAATATTTTAAAAAATATATAATAGCCGGCCTAATTAGAGATAGTCTCTCAAAAAAAAACTGTCTCTCACAAGAATTTGTGATCCGAGAAAGTATCACCTTCTCCATGTGATACCTCTCATTCTTCACTAGTCACTCCTTACTTCTTTATAAGACTATAATATTCAATTTGCCTAATTTTAAATGTGAATTCATTTTTATAAATGTACTTCAATTTTATTTTAAGTATAAATATATTATTTTTACCCTTTATATTCTTTCTTATTTGTAAATAATTATTTTAATTTATTATATTTAATTTTTTAATATCCGTGAAATTAATGGGATTAAATTATTGAAACAAGAGGAGTACTTAATTTGTTAAATGTTAATGCATCAATAGCGTCTTCAACAAACAAAGCTATATCTTTTGGGCCAACTTTAAGCAAACTCCTAACTTGCTAGTTGTTGCCTTGTTGGTAGTCATATTTCTATCAAAGCAAAGCTTCAAGCTAGTAATTGGATTATCTCTATTAATGGCCAATGGGCTTCTTTTTCAAAAACAATTAATTAAGCAAACAAGTACAAAACTAAGGTCTTAGCTTTATATTCCAAACAAGAAAAAAAATTTCTATTTAATGTAGGCTTGAGAATCATTACGGACAAGCGGAAAGGAAATTTTAATTCAACCTAAAGGCAGTGAGAATCAAAACCTTATTATAACGCTGAAAGGAAAAGTTTATAACCACTAGGTTAAATCATGATTCTCTAGAACAAGAAAAATCAATTAGTTCATTATTACATAGGAATCAATAATTTGTGTTATTTCTTTACCTATCGATGTTTTCAGTTGCTTTTTGTGAATTTTCAAAGTACGTGTTCGAGACTCAACATCTATAAATAAAATTCATAAAAAATTGTACAAAAATATAATAAAATTTAATTCATCAAAAAGAATTTAACAAGATTTTATACATTAATATATTTTAACTTGTGTATTTCTTCTGTTCCTTAAAAAAGTTTCCCGTTTCTACGTTACATTTTGGGGTGTTTTATTTGTTGTTATCATAAGTAATCTTTTCATTTTTATCACAAATTTTGGACAAAAATAACCTTACTCGTCCTCATTTTAATATTTTAATAATGTTTATGGTATCCACATATCTTTCACTAACTTTCTTTTGATATTTTTATAATATTTATGGTCCTCACTTTTCTTCCACCAAATTTATTATTTAATAAAATAATATCTATACTATCTAAAAGGTTCTATATATATTTTTAATTCTTGTGAACATTCCTTAAAAAAATATGTAGACATATTCCTTTTCTTTTTATTAGATTATTCTTTGTATGGGAACTTCAATAGGAAGAGATGAAATAGTTCTCGGCCAACAACAGTCATCAATAGATTCTTTCAATGAGTTTAAAATTATGATTATCCACTGGGAATAATGATTAGATTTTACAAAACTGAAGTTGTATGATGCACCAAAATAGCACCACCGTCCATACAACCTAAAAGGGCATATAATCATTAAGTATTTCAATTATAAACTCAAAAACTTAATTAAAAAGTACTCTAGTTGCAAGTTTCTAATAATTAAAAATAATAAATACATTAAAATTACGTGAATATAATTAAATGGATAAAAATTAATTATAATAACATGTGTATATGAGAGTAAAATTGGCCATAACCAAATTGAAAATATTATAAAATAAAATAAAAAACGCAAAATAAAAATATTGACAAACTCATAAACACATAAAAGTACCATTGTTTTGACATACATGGAAAAAGATATTAATATATAAGGTAAATGAAAAAGTAGCCAAAGGTGCCCATCAAAGGGATAAATTCAAACTTGAAGACAAAGAACGGTAATAATTTAATATACTCCTCAATTAATTTAAATATTTTTTTATTGGTAACACTTATATTTTATTAAGATTTATATTATGTCTCAAACGATTGTACATTAGTTTACCTAATGTAACAATTTTAATGAAACTAGTACAAGTTTTGGTTGCATTCAAATGAATGTACTCCATAGATTTTCTATATCTTTTTATTATATTGATAAAAAAAACTACAATATATAGAAACTCATGAATTTAACAAGATTTGACGTTATAATATTATAATTGCCTCTCTATATTAAGAATAGAAAATTTGAAAAAGTTGAGAAAAAAAATTACATTTGGTTGACCATTAGAATAAATATTTTACTTCATATAGCCGATTTTAATTTTTTGAGATTAAAACTTTGGCATTATTATCTTGTATATAAAAAAACAAATAAGATAATAATAGTTGAAAAAAGTTAAGAGATTACACTTGTTCAAATAATATTTTTTATTTTTTAAATTTGAAGAGTTATGAGATTAAAGTTTAGATTTTGACAATGAACTTATTTGATTTTCTGTCACTTAAAATTTACTTTATTTGACATTTTGACGATGTTTGGCAATTAATTTTTATTTTTTCTGTTTACTTTTGATCTTTTGCTTTTTAGTAGGTCAAACAGCTAAAAAAAACTTGGTAAATGACTTTTAAGTCGGCTGAAATCTATCTTTTAAGCAAAAATCAAAAAGCTGCTCATAATAGCTTATATATTATTAACTTTTGCCTTTTTGATATACTCTTTCTAATAAACAACCAACTGCCAACAAATAGTTTTTATTAAACATTTAAATAACAGCTGATTTGAATAGCTAGCTTATACAATTGGATTTTCAGCCAATACTTTCAGCTAATCTAATCAGCCAACAACTTCAGCTAACAGTTATTTACCAAACAAACCATTTGTATTTCTAACCAAACAAGAAGAGTTGAATTTTAATATGGTAATTTAACTTATTTTATATACGCATACATACTTTAATTTTAATAAGCTTTTTTTTTGGAAGGATAGTGAATGTCATTAGTCATTACTCATTGAAACTTGAGGGTTAAAAGGTAAATATGTAATATATTTTAAGTAAATTGTGTTAGACAAATGAGATTATTTGATCCAAAAAATATTATAGAATAAAAATATAAGTAATAAAAAGAATTTTGTAAAATTTGAATTTAGAGAAAATCAGACGAACAAATAAAAATGGAAAGAATACTATTTCTATTCAAGGTAGACTAAAAAAGAGTTATAATTGGTCAACAAAGCACTACTAGTTTAAGCATTTACCTTGTGGCCGGCTTCGTATCCCCAAGTTTGAGTTATGGACACTATTTATCATTTAAGTTTATTTTATAAATTGCGACTAATATGTGAGTAAAATATCGTCAAGTAGATTCTTATTTGAATTGTTTAATCGCATACTTTATAATATTAACTTTTTATAGTTTTTAAATGTGTATAATTCAACATATACATGAACAAAATAATACATTAAATTGCGTAAAAAGTCAAATATAACAAGTATAATGGAAGGAAGGAAATATGATACCAGAACTTTTTACCACTAACTCTTGTACTTGGCAAGTTTTTATTGTTGAATGCTTCTGCTTCAGCAACAAAGTCCGTATTTTTCCTACATTTTTTTTGTTTTTATTAATTTAATCTTTTTATTGTGAGACATATTTTAAATAAATTAACTTTATTTGTAAGTATATTTTATAGAAGTGCATCAGGTATTTAAATTTTTAACCCTCAAAATCTTAGTGATTTTTTCATATTAATGGTATCTCTTTTGTTATTCTGACCACACTATTTTCTACTAAACTCCTTGTTTTTTTACTTAATTTGGTGAGAATGTTATTCTTTATTTTATAGTATTTTTAGCTTCACTATTTTCATAGTATTTGTTATTTTTTATGAGATTAAACTTTAGTATACATGGTATACTTATACTTAAACTTTTTATATTCAAAATTATCCAACACCCTTTATCAGTATAATAAAAAATCATAATAAAACTTTTGCCACATAGGATCTAGATAGTGATATTTTTCATAAATGTCACTATGCACTATAGTAAAATTAATCCCCCCATTTCTTTATATTTGTCCACTTTACTTTTTGCATGCATTTCAAAGCAAATTTTAAGCCTCAATCTCTTAGTACGCATTATAAAAAATTGTAAAAATTATGTATTAAAATTCTTTGCATCAAGACAAATCTAACAAGAGCTCACATGAATACATTTTCTCTTCATTATATACTTCAAAAATCAAATTTAAATTTCTCTCTCCTAAGTGGAAAAACTTAAAGCGCACAAATACAAGGGAACAAAGAGATATGTTATGATTGGTGTGACTTGAGTGCACATTTGGTGTGTGCATTCATATGGTGACTCTTGGGATGGAATCCCATAAGTTTGTCATGAATGGGTGTATTAAGATGAGTCTTAATATTTGTGGTTTATGATGATGATTAAGGTATGAATTAATGAGTTAATCAAGGGAGTTATGGGACTTAATGAAGAAGTTCAAAGGTTTAATTCAAGATGCTCAACTATGCAAGTCGAGCAATACTGTCGGAAGCCCTCTGAAGTGCCGCTCGACCAGCTCGCTCGACCGAGCGAGCTTCAGAATGGGTCGAGCGAGCAGACAGAATGCAACCAGAAACTTCTTGTAGTCCGCTCGACCAGGCTGCTCGACCGAGCGAGCCTCTGCTTTGGTCGAGCGATGTCTCTGATGCTCCTAAGATGCTGTTTTTGACTCTTCAAGTTCTTGGGGATGTTTCATTATCATTTATTCATAGTTTTAATATACTTAATGTTACTTAGTGTGATCTTTCCTATAAATAGAGAGCTTTCATTCACATTGTAATAATCCACAAAAGACACCCCAAGGCAAACACTAGCCTATATCTCTTCTCTATTGTAATTCTCCATATTTGAGAGTTCTTTGAACTCCCTTTGATAATATAAGAGATAATACACACCGGAGGACGTAGCCTTAGTTGGGTGAACCTCGTTAAATCTTTGTGTCGTTTTATTGCTTTACTTTCTCCTACAAACATCGATATCATTGATAGCGTAATTTTTTTGTCACTAAACTTCATACGCTCGATCTTGGCAATATTGGAGTTTGAAACACATTGTTCGAACTCTAATACATCATCGTTTTCAAGATATATGAACTTGATATTAATTCTAGGCGAGATGCTCTTTCCTAAAACATCATTTTCTCCCTACTACGGTGCTTGGGAATATAAACTGAAAATATGTTCTAAGATACAAAGAATTACACTAAATTCCTAGCACAAGAAAATTAGAACGACATGAGAAAACTTAAATGGAAGAAGAAAATGAAAATTTACAATCGAGGATTGCAAGTTCTCTATATAAAGTGCTAGAGAGGATAAGAAATTCAGAAATCACATGCATATTCCATGTACATCTCATGTAAGAAATAACTTACACATGCCTTTTATATTTATAGAAAAACATACAACCATTCAAGAAGTAATATGTTACTTCATGAACCGCAACATCGATTCACGAATCAATGTCGATATTAAATCAATTCATCCCAATTATTTAGTTAATATAACCATATTAACCGTATGTAGTTATTGCATAACTAACAAAACCGAATAAAATGAACATTGCAAAAACCACCGCGAAAGTCGCGAGCCGCGACCAGGCCAACTCGCAAGCTGCAAGTAATGTTGCAAGCCGCGACCTGTGCTTATACCAAAACAGAACTTTTGCAATCTTGGAATATTTCCAATTAATTATTAATTTAATTAATTTATTATTTACGATAACCATTATACGCTCTAAATGACAACAAATTATTGACATGAAATAAAACAAGTAAATATCGAGATGAGATATTATACCTTTGTAGCGTGAATCCACTAGCAAAATATATCAACGAGACAAGAACCGCAAACGAAATTCCTCTTGTGCAGTCCAACAACAATGTCTCGTAAGACCTCGTATATTAGTACGTCGTTTAAGAACTTTTCTTAAACAAATTTTATATGTATACAACTCTTGTATTTAACTCCATTATCTTTTACGCTAAAATACAATATATTAAACTAAAATGAAAATATTACTTGTTTAGTATTTTTACGCCAAAAAGGATAGTTATCAAATTTTGCAAACTCACCAGAAACTTTTTTATCTCATGTACCCATCATAATCTTATACTTATATAGTAATAAAGATAGGTTTTAGAAACCTTTTACGGCCTGTTTGGTCGATGGTAATGAAGTAATGAAAATAAAATATTGTAATGGCAATAGTAATGAAGGAATGGATATGAGAATTGGTAATGGAGATTTTTTTGTTTGGTGTGCATGACTAAAGAATGGTAATGGAAGATAATATTCCATTGATTGCATTTGGTTGTTAGTAATAAAAAATGGTAATGATTCTTAGTTTCATTATTGTATATTTGTATCTAAAAGCATTATTGTATCTAAATTATTCTATCTAATGATTCTTTTTTTAATAATAATATTTTTTTGGATAATTACATACATTACCTTTTTTTTCTTCATTATTTTTTTCCTTCAGCTCGAAACGACATTACCTTATTTTATTACTACAGTAATACTTCATTACCATTCAGCCTAATACCAGGTTGTTTGATGGTAATAAAAATGGCTCTTTTTGGTAATTTCATTACCTTATTTTATTACCATCCATTACCATTGAAGGCATCCAAACAACCAAATTTTTTATTACTTAATTTTATTACCATTACCGCCCTCTAATACCATGTACCAAACGGGCCGTTAATACCTCTCAATTAGACGTTTACCAAGAGAATAAATATTCTCTTAAAAGTCTAATTTAAACTAACATAAAAATTAGGGGGTTACACTAACTCATATAATCATTATATAACCATTATATTAAATGGAGGAATATGAGTAATATCTATTCCAACTAAATTGGTCATATGAACCTAGATTAATATAAGTCCAAATACATAAAATAGTCTCACACATTGATACAGTGTGACCCAATAGAATTAGTGACATTAAGCTCGCACCATTATCAAATAACAATCCAGTCATATTTATTAGTCTCTAATAAAACATAAATGTTACTCAATGTCCACTACATTAACGTGTCATTGTGTACCAACTTAATTACGTTATATGACTTATAAAATATTTACTTGATTATATTGAACATTTCTAACAATCTCCCACTTGTTCAAGAAACAAGTTTACTAGAGTTGTAGGACTCCTTCTACTAACTCCCACTTGCTCCAACAAGTTGTGAATCTCAAATCCTTTGTCAACTTAAGTTTTAATCAAACATAAGGTAAGAACAACTCTCATCTTTATTTGGTCTGATCATGTTCCTCGGACTTATGAGATGAACTGAAAAACAAATGATTATCTCCATAATCTATTTGAGCATGGTCATGCATTTTACAGTTCTAACTCTCCGAGTGGCCTGAGACTAATAACCCCAAAAGGGTATGACAATTCCATCTTGTCCTTCCTCTATTCGCTATGTGATTCATAAAATGTATAGGTTATGACAAAAAAATAAAACAAATTCAATGAGGCATAAAAGAAAATTTAGGCTGAATATTGGGTACAAATATTACTCCCCTTGATTTCAAATGTTCTTTCCATTAACTTTTTTTGCAGATCCCAATGCAAACTTTAAAATCAAATAATTTTAATCGTGAGTTTTTTAAAAATTCTAAAAAGTTAATATTTAGAATGTATATATTGAGACGAATTTAACAAGATTCCACATGAATATGTTTTTTCTTATAGATCAATGGGAAATCATAGTCAAAGTTCGGTACTAAAATTCGTAAATTCTATTTGACAAAAACATATGAAAACGGAGGGTGTATAAGGTTACAAATTCTTGTGTAAGACGGTCATACTATAAGACGTTCCCCATACATAGCTTGAATAGTCCAACTAATACAATTATATTTTATTTTAAAGTCGTCTATTCACTCAGAGACATCTCATACAAGAGTAGTTCTTATTAGATATAGCGTTTGATTTTCTAAATTGGTCATAGAGAATTACCTAAGACAGCCAAAATGTATACATCAACAACTCCCTAAAAGTTGGTTCCTGATGTGAATTTCAATATGGAGTATTACAGAATTTTTTTGTAAGTTAAAGCAAATGCATTAAATAATTAAAATTATAAATCAAAACAATAAATAAATGAAAAGCTAAACTAATCATATGGCTTTAATTCATTCCATAATATCAATGATTCACTGCAACACGTTTGGCATAAATCTAGATAGAGAAAGGTGAAGAAGAAGTTATAGAAAAGGTATTACTCCCTCCCACTCTAAGATACATATTGCAACATATTTAATGACACAATATATAAAATAAATTTATTACAAAGTTAAAAGAACGGATAAAAATAAATATTGTGTCAATGTTTCACGTTTGGAATGGAGTGATAAAATACAGATTGTAGTAGACTTGTGTTGAAAATAGACCCAATGACATGATATTTACCTGACCTTGTAACCGAATTTGACTTGACCCGTATTCAAAATCTATTTAAAATTATATAAAAATCAATATAGACGCAATACTCAATTTTAAAACAATCCGAAACACATAAACCAAAATCAATCTAATAACCGAAATCAACACAATTGAGGTAGGAAAGAAAGTAAACATAACACCAGCAAGAATTGAAGTGCCAACTTATCAATGTATTAGGAGTGGCAGGGGAAGAAGTCTTTTTTATTTATTTTTTAATTTTGATTTAATAATCATTCAAATTAAAACAAAGAAAATTAATTAAATGCAAAAGTCTTGTATAGATTTGATCCACACTATTTTAGTGTTTATTCGGCAAAAATTAATTTGTGTCATTTTTTTTAACTTTTCTTTCTATTCTTATAAATATAATTTCCCCTCTAAAAAATAAAAAAAAAGTGAAAATAAACATGATAATAAGGTCAACAACATGTATCATTGTTGTTGCAGGTAATCCGAGAGTCTTTGGAATCAAAATGACACAAATACTACTACTTGGCTCCAACAAATACATTAAAGTGGGCAAACTTCATGCCTTCATGATCGGACCTTCCTTCATGTTAAGAGTCTCCATCATATACAATGCAACATCCACGACGTTAAATGACAATCCTTGACCTCTGCTTGGGGACCTATTTCTTTTTTTTTTTTTTTTTTTTTTTTTTTGTTTATCATTTGTTTTAGGTAGTATTGATTCAATCTTATAAAAGTAAAAAAAAATCCTTAACCACTAACCTAACTCATACTCTTTTTGTTTCAGTGATTTTGTTTTATTTGATTTGGACATGTTTGCCAATGTAATATTAAAGTCTTAATTATGCATAATTAAAAATTATAAAAAGTTAATATAAATAATCTTTACATTGAGACGAATTAAATAAGATCTCGCTTCACTATATACATTAAGAATAATACAAATAAAGAGTGAATTGTCATTAGTGTTAAAAAATCAATAGGACAAAGATACTGAAACAGAACAAGTATATAATTCTTAATTTGAAACCTATTTCTTATTGACCAGGCACATTTGGGAATGCAATAATTATATTCTTAATATCTTTAGTTGTGCATAATTAAAAATTATAAGAGGTTGATGTTCATGATATTTGCATCGAAACGAATTAAATAAGATCGTACTTTACTATTTTATAATAAAATACAAACTAAAAGTAATTGATAAACAATGTCAAAACTTAAAAGTCGTCAAATTTATACGACTAATAACTTGATTAAGAGGAATTAGATGATATATTAGAATGAAAAATGCAATCAGAGATGATGAGAAGAAACTATATGAGAATATATACAGTATCAAAATTCAATTACATAAACGGACTCTGCAATGAGAAATCTATCATATCTTAGCCGGTGAAAATAAAAAATATTATTACAAAATTGAAATAAAAAGGTTTTGACCGTTAAATTAACTCATAATTATAAGCATATATCATAATATAATACTATTTTTTTTCTATAAGGAATATACAAATAATATTTATAGCATTAAGGTTTATGTATAATAATAATAAGATAAAAATAGAATTATTAAACATTAATTAAGCTGATTGACCCAAATTTGATAATAATTAATTTTCATAATTGTTGATTGACACAAATGGAAACAACAAATGAAAATAGAGGGAGTATATCATAATTCACAGGAAAAACTGTCTTGAATAATCCCACATATCGTCTATCTAATGTGAATAATTCCTACTATTGATTATTTTTAAATAATTCAACTTTTGTATATTTTTTGTTGACATCCCTTGTCACATTTTAACCGGGTACTGTAGTTACCTACTGGTCGTTACACTCACTTATTTTGCCTCCTTATGCTTCTTCGATGTTCTACCCCCAACTCCTTTTTGGTGGTACGTACCTACAATAGCTGGTTAAAATAAGGTAAGGAGTATTGTCCGCAAAAAATATACAAAGATTGAATTATTTATAAATAATCAATAGTTAAAATTATTTACAGTAGATAAGAAATATGTGGAATTATTGATGACAATTTTTCCTAAGATAAGGTTCTATAAATCTTTGCATCCAAATAAGACACCCTCCATTTATATAGGTCGTTGTTTTGACTTAGTCTAGTTGTTCTATTTTTGTACTCTTTCTTATTCTGGTTAAATGTCATTTTTTTTCTTTTGACATATTCTAATAAAATGTACAATAATCTTATTTGATAACATTTTTATCTTACAGAATTTCTTATAGATTTAATTATTTACACAAATGTCATTAAATTAATACTTTTTAAAAAAAATTCATTATCAAATAGCACATCTAATGAAATATTATATTTAATCATTAGAAATTAAATTATACATTAATAAAAACGACACTCCTATGACGAGAAATAATACTCTATTAGTACAAGAGCGTCGTTTAAACCCAGATAATAGAAGATCCATCGTGAGTCAACATTTGACCGGATAATAAGTTTGTGGTGACCAATCAGTGGTATCAACATGCATGGTTTTAAATTTTAATATTTTTACGATGTACAACATTCTTGGAAAACTCTTTCGCCTGATTGTTTTCTAGCTCTCATGATATTTTAATATAAAGAGACCCAATGGAGAAGCCATATAATTTGGTGTAGATGTATACTCTTCTTTTGTATTGAAATTTCAACCCTTAAATGATATCAAATGATGGTAATGAGAATGATTTATAGTGTAAAATTTCATCAAAAGTTTTATATTATTTTCATAGTAATGAAACTTGGATTACAAAAAATTTTATTTTTTTTTCATAAATTTCTATTACCACCTAATACTACCTCTCCCAATGGTAATGCATTGGAATGAATTTCATGAAGAAAATGAGATGATTGAAGTTGGACAAGCATGACCATCAATATAGCAAAGAGATTTTTCAATCAAAATTGCACTAGTTTTTCATTTCCATTATCACTATTTATTATCACCTACCAAATAGGCCGTTAAAGTGTTAGAGAAAGTAGATGTTTCTTAATCTTCAAACTCACGTTCTTATTTATTACTATTTTCTATATTATGTTGTCATTTTTTTGTTAATGTATTTAATTTTGTGTTTCTTTTCAAACAAGATCTAACTTGTTTCAATTCATTAATATCAACGCTCGCGCATATGAATTTTAGTAAGTATTCTAGTCCCAAATCTAAACTTTTGTGATTAATTTTGATTTATTTCATAAACTTCATAGGAATTTTTAAAAAAAAAGTTAAAAAGGGTGAGATGTGAATTAAGTCGCACACAATGTGGCACTGTTTCCACGTTTTGTGTTTCTTACCCTGTTTTTTTTGGTAGGTTAGAGAGTTTTTCGTTTAAATATATATTTTAAAAATATTTAAGGGAAAATTATTAAAAAGGGTAGCGACACAATGAAAAAGATGTCGATAAATAGTAATGCTCATCTTCAAAAAGGTAAAGGGTGATAGCTAATTGGAGTTGTATATTTGACTGATTGATTTTATCAATTGATTTGATTTTTAAATTTCGAATACTGGGAACAACTTGTTTTAAATTAACTTATTTTGATTCATAATGAAAAGTTGTTTCAACCTATTAATTTATTAAATATTAACATTAGATGGTTGAAGCACAAAATCATCTATTTTTACCTAAATAAATTTAATTGTCTAGTAAACTATTTTGGCAAACATTCCAATTATTTTTGCTGCTTTGTATAATATTTAGTAGTAATTGGTTATATAGTATTAATTTATTAGGAATAAAAAAAGATATAAGTTAATGTATGGACTATGGAGTATAAAGAAAATTAAGGAAAGAATAATTTGATATATAATGGGTTCCTAAGTCCTAACCATCACTTTTGGTGGAATTAGTTTCTTGATATGGTATTAAAAGTCCCAGTTACGAGTTCGTATCTCATTCATCCTTCTTTCAAATGGAATCATTAGCGCTAAAAATGAGAGACTTATGCCACAACCTCACTTTTATACTTGTGGTACATTCTCACTTATAGCCTAAAATGATTTTATGTGAGGATTCCGAGAGATATAATGGTTTATTAGAGATTAAACCATCAAATTGTGCTTTTGATTAAATTAGTTCATAAATAATCATACACCACTCAAAAAAACAAAAAAATAAATAATCATACAAGGTTGCAATATCTTATAAAAAATATTTACTTTTATGTGATGGGAAAATAAAAGGTCAATGTTAGCAAATTGATGCAATATTCAAATTATTACAAACTAATATATACGGTCACTAGTTTTTTTTATGGTAAAGAAAATGCAAGTTAACATTTTTAATTATATTCAAACTTCTAAGTAAAAAAAAAAACGATTATATATGGATTGATTAGATAAGCAAAATGCATCAGCTTCAAACTAACAATATTATTAATAAACATTTTCAATAGGCATTGTACTCCGGTCTCAATAATTGAATTTATCTTATTTTTTATTTTGATCAGTTTTAATAATTAATTTTTTGTGTTTTATTTTTTAATATGATCCTCACCACTTGAACACATTTTTACTTTCTTTATTTTCTCTTTTTATTCTAAATTAATAACCCCACTACTTTAACCTGAACTCTTATATCTCATTAAAATTACAATAATAAATGAATTTAGATAAGAACTTTTAAAAATCAAATGTTACGATCTCAGACCGATGTCGTATTAATTTCTAAGGTACACCCAACCAAGTTTCCATAACACCCAAGAAAAACCGAGAGAAAAACAACATCGTGTAAAGGTTGTTACTTGTTACTTGTTACTAGAGGTGTCTAATGAAACGGAGCGGATCAAGTCAAGTTACTTGTTACTTGTTACTTGTTATTGATAGGGCGGATCGATGTGGGTAAGAACTTAACAGGTCGGGTCGAGTTATGAGCCCATTTGCACCGGCCATGGGCGGCGGAGTAAATTATTCTGACGCTTGGTTAATTTTTTGTAAATTTTTAAAGATCCTTTATAATTAAAAAGAGAGGTTTTCTTAAATAGTGTTAAAATTAAATAAAAACTCAACACAATTACATTTTAAGAATTATAATTAAATAAAAACTCAGCACATTTTTCTAATTAAATCAAGTTAAAATTAATATTATAAAAATAACTTCAATTAATTTGTTAAAAATTAAATTTTTATTTCTAATGTTAAGAAAGAAGAGAAAAAAAGTAATGAGTTGATCCAAAATAATAAAATAGTGTAAAGTTTAAAAGAATGAAAAATTAAGAAATAAAATGTTGATTATTTTTAGTGATTATTGATATTTAATAAATGGGTGAAAAATAAATGATGTAAGAGAAGATGTTTGACATTAAAAAGATTGCTTTGGATATAGATAAACAAACGGAGAGAAAAAATATGTAATTAATAAGATTTGATCCTATATAAATATGTTAAGTAAAACTCCTACCAACTACTCTACCTTATTAATATGTTATTTTAATATCATTCTCTTATACATGTCTTTTAAATTTGGGGGCCCTAAGCAGTTGTGCACTCCGAACTCTCGGTGTCGGCCCATTAAAATATCTTAAATAATGAAAAGGGACTGGGATGATAGTTGATATATGCAACGACACTTCTTGGATCAATGTCCAAAACTTTGGAGTCAATGTTCAATGTTCATCAACGAGGAAACGCAGCGTCAATTGGTTGGGTGTTGCTAATTGATCAGCATCATTGATGATCAGATAAAGGCATGGCTGCATGCAATAAAGGAATATTAAATTGTACTCGCTCCGAATCAATTTAGATGTCCCATTTGCTTGGGCACGGTTATTAAGGATGGTGTAGGGTCCATTAAAAAGGGTAAGTAGTAAAGGGTAAGTAGTGAAGGGTAGTTGGGGAAGTAAGGTATATGGAGGTATATTCGTAATTACTTGTGTGAACTAAGGATATTTAGGTAAAAAAAGATTGACAAAAATAGAAATGGAATAACTAAAAAGACTTTGCCAAATAAGAAAATGGGACAACTAAATTGGTTCGGAGGGAGTATTATATTAAGTCGACAAGTTAAAAGCCTACCCTAATCCGTTAATTTTTTTTATTGTCAATAAATCTGATGGAATCTAAGAAAATAGTGTGGCAGTGCCACAAACAACCAGATCTCCTTTCCAAAAAATATACAAAAATGAGTATGCTCCTCACGCCTGGGAGTATGTCCTTCAACATTACAAGTACTCCTTTGTCCGTTGGGGATGCATAGATCTATGGATATGGAATAAGTCATTAACATTTATCAATGATTATCAACATTGCTACGTATATTCATGATATATCTTAATAAATTAGAAAAAACATTTCTCATCTTTTGCCTATCTGTTGTGGATAATCTATACTATTAATTGTAATAAATAATTTATATTTGTATATTTTTTACTAGCAACACCCCTTGAAATATTTTAATCGGTTACCATAGGTACTTGCTACTAAAGAGGAGTAAGGGTAGACCTATGAAGAAGTATACGGGGGAAGAAGAACTCTGTGTAAAGACTATCGTTTTTTAAAATAAGGCAAGCGTTACTTTTAATTACTTGGGTGTTCAAAAATATCCGATCTGAATTATCCGGTATCCGATTTCAAAAATCGGATAAATTATCCGGTTTTTTAAAATTGGATAGTCCGGACCAGGTATCCGGTTTTTAAACCAGTTACCGATCTAAATGCAGATTAGAATATCGGCAAAACTGGTTATCCGTTTTTCTAAATTTTTTTTATTAATTGTTATTTTTTATTTTTAAAATATATAAATATTTTTTAATAAAATCTTTTGTTTAGGTTGTTAAATTTACTAATATGTACAATTCTCAATTATAACTAAGTTGTCTAACCAATCTATGGTTAATTAATTTCGACTTTTGAAAATCCAACCATATTTCCAAAACGATTTGTATTCCAAATTTAAAGTGGTGAATCTTGAATATTAATATGTAATAGACAAAGCACTTGCCTTTATTTGTGTACTCAACCAATTCAGTTACCATAATTTTATATCGTATATTAGTGAATATTACACAATTTAATATTACCATGGTTTTTAAGCATATTTGCTCAAATAATATCAAAATGAACCAAAATTTAATATTACAATTTTTTAGTCACCAAAAATACTATTCATGTAGGACAATTTGGGACTACAAAGAATACCTAATATTTAAGTGGAAATTTCCAAACATGAAAGAAAAGTTTTTGCATTATAGGAAGATATGAGTTTCTAATTCTTTTTCATTTGATTTTTCTAATCCAACTCATTTAGAGTGAATATTTTCATACATGAAACAATAATTGTCTCAATGGCAAAAGATATTATCTTATAATTTTAATTTTAATAACTAAACCCATATTTAAGTAATAATATCATCATTCATAAAAGAAAATATAATATTTGAATGGTGTGATGTAACATTAAAAAGAGAAGAAATCGTACCAAATGTATTAGTAAAACCAAAATATAAGTGAATATCTTTATCCATAAAAAAAATTTTGAAGTGTGTTAAATTTATAAGTATATAAACTTACATTTAAGTTAATATATTTATCCATGCAAAATTTATTAATCCAACAATGTCCAAAAGCGAATGAATTGCTTAAAAAAAAAAATTAATTTATGTCATTAGAAACAATGGGATAATAAATATTTTTATTTACATGATTTAAAAGAAATCAGTATAGGGATCAAATATGTTTGCTTAGTTTCAAGCATAACAAAATTCATATGTTACATGTGTGATCCAATTTTAAATATTATTAAAATATTAATAGTGTTACGATTCATCACACATTTAGTGTTTAATAATTATAACAATATTAACAAAGAAAATAGATGTCGAGATCAATTACGCATCTGATGAATAATAATAACAATAGCAATAATAATAATTACTCCCTCTGCTTTCATATCTTTTTCTCAAATAAAATTTATAAATTTTAGTGTCAAACTTTGACAATAATTTTTCATCTATCTATTAAAAAACATATTAATGTGGGATCTTATTAGATTCTTTTCAATATATACTTTTTAAATATTAACTTTTTAAATTAATATTTACAATTTTCATTTAATTTGTCCATTGATATGCACATTTTTTTTTGCCAAAGGTTTAACTCATATTTTTTAAATCTTATTCATAAACTTATACTTTCAATTTTAATCACTTATTTTTATTCTTACTTATTTTTTTATTTCATTCTCCAACCTAATTTTCATTTTCATTAAGTTACAAAATAAAAGACACAAAAAGTATGAATTTGGTTGAGGTAAATTGAGAAATTAGATTTAGATTTGGATTTGGGACCTAACTATTTATTCCTTATGCTTTTAACTTTTATAAGGATGAGATTCTGAGCTTGTAGTTTACTGCTCATATAAGCAACGGTTGGGATTCACATGATTGCTTTAATTACAATCCACGGGCCCACCTTCGGCAAAACATAAACATAACCAAAGTATCATACTTCCTTCTATCCACTGGATAAAGGAGATTTACTTTTTCACCCTATTTAATATATTTATTGATACTTAAATTATCTTATTATATGTAATAAAACTTTATAATAAGTAAATATTAATCATCTTATGTGCATTGAGATTAATCAAACAAGATTTTACTTGACTATATTAATAATCTATAAATTACTTATTCCGTTATACTTTATCCGTTCCACTATACTTGTTACATTTGAATTTTTATACAATTCAATATATTATTTCGATAAGTTTTATATTGGATTATACACATCTAAAAATTATAAAAAGTCAATATTAGGAAAGTATGCGATTTGACAATTTAAACAAGATCCCACTTAACTATATTTTTTCGTACACACTAGCATAAGATATAAAATAAGCTTGAACGATAAATAGTGTCAATAAGAATAATGTAGCGAGTATTTCAAAACGGATGAAGTATTATACTTCACTTGGAAATATTTCAAAACAAAAGTAATAAATGTTTTGATTCCTTTAAATATGAGTTTTATTAATATTTTCTTGAACATAAATAAAGATATTTAAAAAGAATTACTCCTTATGTTTTTAAATGTTTTTCCCATTTACTATTTTTGCATATTTCAATGCAAACTTTAAAATAAAATAATTTTAATTTAGAGTTTTTAAAATTCTAAAAGTTAATTGTTTAAAAAATATATATTAAGACGAATCTAATAAAATTCCACATAAATATATTTTTTCTTATTGATTGATGAAAAATTATAATTAAAAGTATAACACTAAATTATTAAACTTTTATTAGGAAAAAGCATATGAAAATAGTAAATGGAAATTGAATCAAATTGTACTACTATATTTTTTTTGATAAAATAAGTTAAAAACCTCTTACCTAAACCAAAAAGTAAAAAATTCCTTTCATAATTTTTCTCTCTCCTCCTAAAAGTTCAACCTTCACTTTCTCTTCCTCTTTCTCTTTCTACTCCTTCTTCTCACTGCTCACACTTCTCACCTTGCTTCATTGCAAATCCCTCTTCCCTCTCCATGCCCTTTTTTTTCTTCAATATGTAAGTTGCATTTAATCATTTTTCATTTTCCCTTTTTTTCATTTCTTTTAATAGTAATTATGAATTATTTACACTAACTAATATTTATGCACCCATTTTTCCATTCTTTCATAGCCCATTTTCTTTTATATGTAATTTTTCTACATTTTGTGGGTTTTTCTTATTTGTAAGGAAAATGTCAACTGAAGTAATCCTATTTAACTAAAGATTAGATTTTTATAAACAATTAGTGAAGTTTAATATATTAATCATCAAGGGTCGTTGAGAGATTCAATCTAATGAAAGAACAAATCTTTATGAATAATTATTGTGGGTTTTTAATTTTAAACTAAGACTAACACTTGAAATTTTCAAAACATTGTTGTATAATATTAATGATGGGTTGTCATTTGATTATGTCTTTTTATTATTTTTTTAGTTAGGAAATGAAAGCAACAAAATTTATGCAATATTTTAATAATTTAGGGGTTGTGCATAGAAATGTGTATTAGGTGGTAGATGATGATGATGAAACTTCAAAATCAGTTAAACGGTGTAGAGGGTTTAGAACAAAGAAGGAGAGAAAGTATGGTGGGTCCCAGATCAAATGGAATTCGTCCAAGGCAAGCTTTTTCCGCCATTAATGGCCGCCGTGAATCTTTTCCGGCCAGTGCACCACCAAGTGCACCTGGTAGCAATGCAGGTTCTGATGTTGGTGGATTTGATTTTACTAAAGAAGATGTTGAGATGTTGTTGTCTGAGAGGATGAAAACCAAGAATAAGTTTAATTATAAGGTAATATTTTTATGATAAAATATGGTATTATAGTTAGGTTTACATTAATTTTTTGGGTTTTTTTGAATAAAATTAAAGAATGATGGAATATGGTATATGGGTTTGGTTTAATTTTTATTTTTTGAATTTTGTGGATTTATTTTTGTTTTTTTTGCATTTATGTGTTTGGTGTGGCTTGAAAAAGAGAATTAGGGTTGTGGGGTTCACTCAAGTTTGAATTTTTGTTGCAATTTTGTAGATATTATGACTGTTTTTACTGTGAATTTGAGAGAAATAAGCTTTTGTGGGTTATTCAAATTTAACTTTTCATTTGAATATGTAGAGATTATGACTGTTTTTCCTGTGGATTTGGTTGTGTTTTTTTTTAATATGTTGTACTACTATTCATTATTTTAGTAGGGTTAAAACAAGGACCCAAGATTGTGGGGTTTCAATGAAATCTAAATTCCTGTTAAAATTAGAGTTTATGCCTGTTTTCCTCTGATTTTGATTTAATGTGATTGTGTATTGTAAATTTGTAATTATATTATATCATACATAAAAAAGGAACGCTCACGGAGAATTTTGGGTTAGCGTACTTTTTTCGATTTTCACCGCCTATAGAATTAATTAATTTCTGCTTCCTCTTGCCTGTAGGGTTTGTCTAGCTTAACTCCGAATCAAATAAAAGGAGTCTAAAAATGAAGATTTTGAGTTTATTTTTAATGTTTTTACTGTTATTTTATTTTTAATATTTTTGTTTTTCCTATTTCGTGAATTTGGATAATTGTAGGAGAGGTGTGAACAAATGATGGATTACATAAGAAGACTTCGGCTTTGTATTAGATGGTTTCAAGAGGTTGAAGGAGGATATCTCATAGAGCAAGAAAATCTCCGTCAATTGCTGCTAGAAGCCGAGATAAAGTGCTCGGAGATAGGTATGATTATTAGTTGTCTACTGAATTTGGTATGACTGAAATATAATTTGAAAGGCTTATTGATTGCTTGATATGATTTGGATGTTTTACTTTCTAAGAGATGTTGATGCAAAACAAGGAGGAAGAATTGAACTCCATTATCATGGAGTTGAGAAAGAACTACAACTTGTTGCAAGATAAATGTGCAAAAGAAGAATCCGATAAGTTGGTGGGTTAAAAAACTTAGTACATGCTAAATCTATTTATTCTACTTATAGACGAAAATGATTCATCAAATCATGTCTAATTTATTCACGTGAAGTTGCAAATTAAGTTTGCTACATGGGTCAATTGGAAACCTCTTTGATATCAATAACGAGGGTATGGTTGTGTACATCTGACCCTAAACCTTGCTTGGGTGGGAGCCGATTAATGGCATTGGAGTAATAAAATGTTGATAAGTGGATTAAATTTGATTATTATGAATAGGCTGTAATGGATGACTTGTCAAGAGAGAAAGAGGCCAGGATAGCTGCAGAGAAGTTACAATCTTCTTTATCGGATGACCTTGAAAAAGCCCGTCAAGAGCAGCAGACATCCAGTCAAAAGGTAGACTGTTGTAATGGGTGACTTCAATGTGCATATGTTGTGTAAAATTGTTGCACGATGACCTTTTCCGCCTGGACTCTAAACTGATGCAAGATGAATACTGATATTTGCAGATAGCTTCACTTAACGACATGTACAAGAGATTACAAGAATACAACACGAGTTTGCAGCAGTACAACAGCAAACTTCAAACAGAACTTTCTACAGCTAATGAGACCTTAAAACGGGTTGAGAGTGAAAAAGCGGCTGTGGCCGAAAACCTCAGCAGCTTGAAGGGACAATGCTCTTCGTTGCAGGATCAATTGACGTCATCAAGGGTGAGTTAAGATGCTATAATTGTTAACACTTATTGAAGTTCTTATGGCATTGACTCATAGTCATAGCTTAATGTTTTCTTCTACTATTACAATGTTACTGCTGCAAGTCTATTCACGGTCAAAGCAGGATCGGCCCTGAGATTTGTGAAGCCCAGGGCGAAACAGTAATTGTAGGCCCCTAACTTCTAAATATACTATTATGGGCCTCTAAGTATTAACTATTAAAGCGTCTTTTTTTTTTAATATTTTTTGATGGGCCCGGGACTTAGGCCCCTTTTGCAAGTTATCACCATCCGCCACCACACCTTTATATTGTTAGGTTTCTTGAATGAGAGTTCTCTTTCTGCAATGTTAATAATTTACGGATGATTTCCTTAGGCATCTCAAGAAGAGGCTGTCAAGCAAAAGGAGGGATTAATTAATGAAGTGGGATGTCTTAGGACAGAGCTACAGCAGGCTAGAGATGATCGTGATCGTCAGTTGTCACAAGTTCACACTTTGACAGATGAAGTAGCCAAATACAAAGATTTCACGGGAAAATCTGTGTCCGAGCTGGGTTGCCTTACAGTGAAGTCTAACGAATTAGAGGTCTATTGCATTTACTCTTTAGCCTTACAAATTGCACCGCGAATATAATGCTAACACTTCAACCCTATTGATTACTAGCAGGCCAAGTGTTCTACACAGAATGAGCTAGTTAAAACCTTACAAGATCAGTTGGCAGCAGCGCACAAAAAGTTGCAGGTAATCAGCCAATGCCAATGTACTTGTATTTGATATAATTCAGATCACGGTCGTTTTTATCTATCCTTTCGGGCGTCATGTTTTTCTTTGTTACATTTGTGTGGCTTCAGATGAGCGATTTATCTGCAATGGAGACAAGAAAACACTTTGAAGAGCAAAACATGACTATTTGTGACTTGCGAAATCGTTTGGCGGATGCAGAAGTGAAACTTGTTGAGGGAGAAAAATTGCGCAAAAAGTTGCACAATACCATATTGGTAGATATACGTCCTTTGAACTTTCGGTGTGATTTAAATACAGGATCACTAAAGCATATATGTTTGCAGGAACTCAAGGGAAATATCCGTGTTTTCTGCAGAGTACGACCATTATTACCTGATGAAGGCTCTACAACAGATAGTAAAGTCATCGCTTTTCCTACATCCATGGAAGCCATGGGACGGGGAGTTGATTTATTGCAAAATGGTACATTCAAAAATATCTGTTGTATGCTCATTATTTTATGGTACCTAGAATGGATCTTGAATCTCTGATGCCGCTTGTTTTTACTTGGAAACCAGGCCAGAAGCATTCCTTTATGTTTGACAAAGTATTTATACCGGATGCTTCTCAAGAAGATGTATTTGTGGAGATATCACAGCTTGTTCAGAGTGCACTTGATGGCTATAAGGTGAATTTATTAGACGTGCAAAGTTTGATATTCAAATTTTAAAGTTATAATTTGATATTATCACAAAGATTCTACTCTTGCATACTACAATGTCAAAGCCTTAATCTTAAAAGATCGAGGTTGGTTAAACCAATAAATCAGTGTCAGTCACTGACCACATGAGTTCTACTTCTCCATTCTTTTCGGTTTTCCATCACCTCACCTCAACCCATAAATTTAAATTCTTCACATCATTTTCCACTGTTATCTCGGTTATTCTTCGGTCTTCCTCACTCTTTTTTTTTCAACTTTCTATCATTACCGGCTCACCGATATACTCCATTGATGCCCATGCCCAACACTGCGATTCACCTAGATTCTACTCTGCATGCTGTTTAAAAACAAAAAGGTTTCTGCATAGATATTAAGATGAATACAAAACTTGAGAGAAAAAATGGCTTAGATTGTGGAATCCAACTTTAGTGAAATACGGAGGTAAGACATGTAAAAGACGAATGTAGAGTTTATCGTGACACATTTAGAAAATATGCATAGAAAGGGAACAAAAGGATTGTTTTACGCTATGTTTGGATAGCATAGTAAGAGAAAAAAAAGGAAGGAAGGGAAAGGAATAAGGAGAGACTGTGGACCTTGTTTGTTTAGAAGGGAAGGGAAGGGAAAAAGAAGGAAAATAGATGTTTTCCCTCTAAATCTTTTCACTTTTGGAGATATTGTATTCTTAACAAAGTTTGTCCATGCTTTCCCTTTAAACCCATTCCCTCCAAATCCTCCCTTCTCTTTTTATTATCTAAACAATGTATCTCCATCCTTCCAAATCCCCCCTCTTCCTTTCTCTTCATTTCTCTATATCCAAACACAGTGTTAATGTGAGCCGTTGTTGAGTTTAGAATACTCATACCATGCACGCTGTCTTCTTCCCATGCTTTTGGTGCATTGTTCTGTTCATCATACTATGTTTTTTTTAGTATTCTCGACCAAAGAATCTCTTGCAGAAAATGGCCAGGATATAGAGTATAAATCATTATTCCTGACAACCTTATGGAATAACCTTATTTTTCTTATGTATTTAGGTCTGCATTTTTGCCTATGGTCAAACTGGATCAGGTAAAACATTTACAATGATGGGCAGTCCTGGAAACCCTGAGAAGAAGGGATTGATTCCTCGCTCATTAGAGCAGATCTTCGAGACAAGGCAGTCTCTCAAAGCGCAAGGTTGGAAATATGACCTGCAGGTGAGAAATGAATCGTTCCTCTATATCTAAAATCACCATCAATATATTGCAGTCACAAGGAAATGCTAAATGCTATATTGGATGATCTATTGCAGGTGTCTATGTTGGAAATCTACAATGAGACCATCCGCGATTTATTATCTACTAGTAATGGTGCTGCTGGAAAGCAGTACACTATCAAACACGATGCCAATGGCAATACCCACGTCTCTGATCTTACCATAGTCGATGTTCGGAGTTCTAAAGAGGTCGCATATTTGTTGGATAAGGCCGCTCAAAGCAGGTAACAATCGTGTGATTTGTTAAAGTATTACATGAATAATTATCGTTTAGGTCGTAAATACGGGAATGAATCAAGATACCGTTAATATTCTTCACCTATTTAAGTTTTTACATCTCCAAGATGCCAATATAGTATTTCATTGCTTTCATATTCAAATGTAACATCAAGGACAATATTGGAAGATTTTACTTGATAGATTTGGAAAGTTATTTTGGGACACCCTAAAATATAACGATGCAATATTCGGATCAAATATTAGTAGTCCAAAGTTTTCATGGAAGTCAGTTCAATTTGTTGTGGGGATCTCTTTTAACAACGGTTGGTATGAGTTTAGAGTTGAAATATACTATGTTGTTTATTGCAGATCCGTGGGTAAGACCCTAATGAATGAGCAATCATCACGCAGTCATTTTGTGTTCACTTTACGTATATCTGGTGTTAATGAGGTACCATATCCATATGATTCTACTACTTCCATTGTTTTGCAACATTGTAAGTGTCATATGACTTGCTTATCGCCTCGCAAATCACGAATGGAAAAAAACAAATTATGGTCGGTTTTAGGCTATTTTTGCACCATTTGTGGGATCTGCAAATTCAAAAGGCAAACTAACTAGTGAATTGTGTTTCGCTTTATTATTGTTTACATGTTCATCCAATTCAATGAATTTACCGACCAAGGTTTTTTACAACATTTTGTTTGAAATTTTGTTAGAGTACCGAGCAACAGGTACAAGGTGTGCTTAACCTGATTGATCTTGCTGGAAGTGAGCGTCTTTCAAAGAGCGGGTCTACCGGTGATCGATTGAAAGAAACTCAGGTACTCCTTTCATTTAATTTTCCAATATTGAGTTTTTGGTTCGTTTTATAAAGTTTACTTCACAGTTCTCATGACGTCATGGCTTAATCAACTATTGAACAGGCCATCAATAAGAGCTTATCCTCCCTTAGTGACGTTATATTTGCTTTGGCGAAAAGGGAAGACCATGTACCATTTAGAAACTCCAAGCTGACATATCTCCTACATGTACGAACTTTTCTGTTTAGTGATTTGACCATAACCGAAGATATTAACTTTCCTTCATTAAATTCCTGAAAAATTTCTTTTGAATTTTGTAAAAATGAATGGAATTTGATTACGATGTTTGATTGTGGAACAGCCTTGCCTTGGTGGGGACTCCAAGACCTTGATGTTTGTTAACATCTCCCCTGAAACCTCCTCATTGGGCGAGTCATTATGTTCGCTCCGATTTGCGGCCAGGGTTAATGCTTGTGAGATTGGTATCCCTCGGCGCCAGACTAACATGCGATCCTATGAATCTCGTATAAGCTACGGCTAAGTCTTTTATCGGAAGATGAGCTTTATACCTGTGTATTTTATATCTTTGATTGGCTAATCATCACGACTTCAGCAGAAAATAAAGACTAAAGAACAAGGAACGAAGAACAACGAGAAAGAATGACCGATTGATACGTCTAACTTAGGTAAGGAATGATTTTGTATAGTTTCGTGTTTCCCACGACTTGGGTTTGGCTTTTCCCAGTTGAGCTATCCACATTGTTGTATTAATGATCTATGCATACACAAAACATTACACTGAGGTTGATATTTTTTAAACTTTTATCCTCATTGTATTTATAATTCTAATTCTTTTGTGAATCTATCTTGTATTTCTTTCTGAGTTGCAACAAGATTGTGTTAGAGCAAGATCGTTCCGTTTTACCCCATCTTGAAGCTACAGGGTAGGCTGATGGAAGAGCATGGTCAGTTGAGAATTGAACTCAGTACGTAGGACAACAAAGTGGTACTTGTTTCAATTGAGACACGATTTGATTCTCTAAATCAATAATGAAATGTACTTGTAACCTATAGAATTTACATAATACATCATTTTGAGTTTGCAAATCTCATGGAGCATAATGCATCCTAAGGTAAAGGTTTTGCTCGAACTGATCTATTAATATAGTATTAGAAGCCAACATAAAGTCTTGGATTAAAATCACCTTGCTTAATACACCATAGTAGTTTCAATTTGAAGGCTGTTATTTGTAAAAACAACTTTGAGGCTGTTTATTTTAAAATGACTAAATTTCAAGGCTGTAGTTCGTAATTAATCCTATTAATATCATCTTTCTATAAACTTTAATCATATTAATTAGAGATAATAAAGCTTGATAAAATGCATTGACATGTATGATAAATTAAAAGTGATTACTATATTGAATTAAAAAAATATATTATATATTTATGTATTTCATTAAATTTGTTGCATTTTATGAGAATCACTTACAAAATAAGACAATCATTACTATAGTGGACATATATTTGAGTTCAAGGAGAAACAAGAGTGTTGACATTTTGTTTATTGGGAATCAAGTTCCTCATTGTAAGGGCCACAATTAGCCAAGTGATTGTTGGTTCATAAAATATATATTCTCCCTATCTATCTAAATTAGTTTCATTTGACTTAAAAAACTTTCACATATTTAAATTAATTAATCGCAGAGAGATAAAAAAATATAAATTAATAGAAAATGATGTGAAACGCTTACGTTTAGCCACTAAATAGTCTTAAACATCAGCACCTTTTGCATTGATATATAAATCATTTGATGGCCACTAACTTCCTTTCATTTTTTTTTTTGATAAAACTTCCTTTCACTTTCACTTTATTCTGTTTGATTTTATTATATTGTGAAAAACTGAAAATTGAAGTAATATTTTTTTTTTGCATCATGTAGCAAATTTAGAATTTAATAATATAAGATTGTTTACTATAATTATATGCATAATTTTTAAATTTTTTCGGTATAAATTTTTTTATATAACTCGAAACTTTTATATACATCTGGTCTATATACGAACAAAAATTTTACTTTGTGACTAAAGATTAACCAACCCACCTTTACAAAATTTTCAGCCCATCTCACAAAAAGAGAAATATTGCATTTACTTGCTAGCTTGGCTCCATTCCCTACCCTACATTTATGTGGTTCTTTAACAACCTTTCACTATTGAGCCACCCTTTGGTTCTCTTATTAGCTATGGGATGGAAAAATCCTCCAATTTTAATGTTTATGTTGGATGGAGGATATTAAAATAGGCTCCACTTTTAAGATTTTTCCCAAATGGAAGAGAGAATATATATATCATGTCACAAGAGTGTTTAATGTTGCAATGTCAACACTTAATTTGACTACAAAAGAAAAAAGCAGGGAATCGTGCATTTTACGTCTAACCTAAAATAGGTGAAATTTGATAGAAAAAGAAATTTTATTGGAGAATGAGACAAAAAATAAGTGAAGGATAAAAATAAGTGGTTAATAAGTTTATAGATGGATTAAAAGGATGAAAATGAGACCATTGCCAAAAAAATTAAGTGAAAAATTAATATGACAAACTAAAATAAAAATTTTTTGGCCTCACTCGAATGCACCCGAGAAAACTTCCTAGAGGTCACTCATCATAAGATTGCTCTCCACTAAACATTTTGCAATTGGAAGTGCCATTAAAGGTGGTTCAATTTCTTAAATTGGAGTTTCATTTTCTTGATTCGGAGTTTCATTTTTTTGGAGTAGATGATTTGTAGGTTCATTTGATTCTATGAGTATTAAATCAGGGAAGAACAAACATATATTTTTCTGAGACTTTGAGACATGATTTTTCCAAAAGTATTCAATTCCTTCATATTCAAACTGCCAAAATCCAATAATTCTAATAAATATATGTTAGCGATCAATTAAAAATTCATTTTTTAAAAGTGACGATTTTATATTTATCGGACTCAATTAAATATAGAAAAACTTTTCTATAATAATCCAACCTTTATAATTTCAACTTTAAATTAATCATAAATAAATTCAACCATAAGAGGTGTTTGCTAAGAATGCACCAAGTAACCTAAGGCTAACAAGTGAGTTTGCAAAAAAATAAAATAAAAAGTATAAACAAAGTTAAATTATGAAAAATTAAATAATTAAAAAAGAAATCAGGTAAGTTTATTCTTTAGTTTTAACTTTTAGTTTTAATAGTTTTGAATTTTAATTTTATTTTTCCTTTTTCTAAGCGATTAACAACTCATAAAAAGCATTTTAATTTTCCTTTTATTTTTTTTATCTAAATTGTTGGCAAAAGAAGGGGTAATGTCTTAAATTACAAAATCAACTTATTTTGAGGGAAATTTTTTTTAGTTTCTCCATTCTGTAATACTTGCTACATTACAATTATTGACACTATTGATGATTCAAACTTACTTTATACTTTCTTCATTATGAAATGTTTGATATATTATGGTTCTTGGCACTATGCATCATTCTAGTTTATTTTATACATTATAGCTAATATGTAAAAAAATATAATCAAGTGAGATTTTATTTTAATTCATTGGATTGCGTAAAAAGTCAAATATAACAAGTATAATGGAACGAAAGACATATATTGTAACTAAATCGTCTTATTACATATTTTCACAATATTAGCTTTTTAATAATTCATAGTTATGTATAATTTAATATATAAATGATCAAACTAACACATTAATTGCATAAAAAGTCAAATGTATAAAAATATCAAAATTGAAAATGAAAAAAAAAATGATTGGATGACCTAAGAAAACCCATGAATTTGGGGAGGACACGCTCACCCAAGAAGAAAAGTGAAAGGTTCCTCTTAGACTTTATGGAATAGTGAATGTGATTATCTTCATTAATAGTTCATACTTCACATTAGTTTGATGAATCCAAAACATAGTCTACAACTACCAATTTCCCCAATTACACACACATTTCTCAATAGTCTTGGATTCTCAATTCTCATCCTTTTGCCATACTTTCATTTCAACCCATAAGCATAATTTTTTTAATATTATCATTCATTTATCAAATTTTTATTTTATTAAATAAAAAACTCATCCCCATTTTCTCTCTCCAGCCTCCACCCTACCTTTTCCTAGAAACCCCCTCTTTCTCTCTCTAAACTGACCGGAAAATTCACCCTTTTGCCTGGAATTTTCCGGCAATTGTACTGGAAATGGTGTCTCAAGAAAACTCAAATTGGGTTTTTGATTTTAATTATAATATTGATGAACTTCAGATCCCTAATCCTGATACCAATTTCTCTGCTCCTAGTTTTGCCTTCAATAATTGCCACTTGCAACCTCCTTTGACCCTTCCATTTAATGTTAGGTATTCTCTTTTCTACCTCTTGTTTCAATTCTTTTGGTGTTTTTTTATATGGGTTTTTTTTTTTTGGTGAGTTTGGGTTTTGATTTTTGTAACTCACTTGATGATTTTGTGGCTCAATATTGAAACTTTTGTTAATTTGAGAAATACCCATTTCTGTATTTTTTTGATTAATGGGTTGTGTTATCCTGGAAACATTTTTGTTTTGAATATGCCCTTTTGATGAATTATTTTGTTTTCCTTTTTCTGTGAGAATCTTCTCATGTACTTATAATTATGTCTCTTTTTCCGAATGTAATTATTCTCTTTTAGGCTCTTCAATTTAATTATATTGTGTTGGTCTAAAAGTTATGAAATTTCTTCTCTTTTCTTTATTTTAACAGCTAAGGAAGTTGGATCATTATTAAATGTTATTGTATTGATCTTTATTGTTTGCATTGATAATAGTTGTTCTGAAAATTGATGCTATGGATTAATGGACTTGGTGGAGTAGCTAATTATCACTTACAACTTATTAATTACAGTTTTATGTTTGATCTGATTTTATATTCTCTTGAGCCAAAAGTTAAATACTGTTCTGGTTTTCACTTGAGTGTTGAGCACAATGTTGAATAGTTTAGCAAAACATGGTGGAGATGATGGGTTGGTAAATTGGTGATCGCCGGTTATTTGATGAGAACTGTATATTATTAGGAGAAGGATATGGTGGATTATGGAGGAAGTCTAATATGGTGATAGAAATACCAATTGGTTCTTATGGCTAAATGGAAGACTAGTGAAGAGACTGTTTATATGGGTTATGGAAGTATAACATGTTAATAGTTTATACAAATATGTTTTGTGGCTAAATCGAAGACTAGTGAAAAGAATTATATTGATATGGATTGTGGAGGCCTAACATGTGAGGAGCATGGCATGTTTGTACATCTTAGCTATTTTCTTACAGGTTTTTGTATTAATTTGGAAACTTTAGGAGCATCATAACCCTAGCTTAAATGCTGGTTCCTGGGATAAATTGGGTTTTGTATTGAGGTGGGTATTAGTTTTTTGGAAGAACTATTGAGTATGTGAAAACTTGGATGTTTGAAACTGAATTTTTATGATCTTTCTATGTGAACATGGTATTCGACTATTATTGATGTAACTTCTAGCTCGTAAATTTCCAATTTGTGTTTGTGAATTTTGTTCATGTTTATGTGCTCCTTATATTTCTTCTCTATCTATTGGTGCTTATGCTTGTTTTGCTCAGTGCGGAAATAGAAGGAAATTATGGCGATTCAGAGGGCCCTAGAGAGAACAACTCGAAAAAGAGGTATTCTTTGTTCTTTCTCCTTTTAGTATATTGGATTGGATATTGGATTTGGTATTCCAGTAAATGAAGAACTTAGTTTAATTAGTATAGGACTTAGAAGATCTTCTCCAAAAAACTAGATTGGTAGCTAAGAGTGGATCACATTGTTAGAACCATTATCCTTGAGTCATCAAAGATATCAAAAATACTTGCACCGTTCAATTATTTTGTTGTTCGACAAAACATTTAAGTTATGGTTTATGACAATAATAACCCAGAAGATCGTATCATATTCTTACCATGTTTGGGCTTCTCTGATAGCGTTTGCTTGTGTCATTCTCAATTTGTTTCCCAATACTGATTATGTTTATGCATTGAGAGCCTCATGTAACGTGTTGAAGGATTGTTTTTATATTAATGAATGTATTTTATGGTATATGTGGTGTTTCATCATATACCCTTTTCGTCTTGCAATCATTTTATTCCTTCATATTACAGGGGACGATCTGAATCATGTGGTCCATCTAGCTCGAAAGCTTGCAGGGAGAAGGCACGTAGGGATCGCCTTAATGATAAGTTAGTTCTCTTTTTTGTGTGTTGTATTAATTGGTTTGTTAGTTTAGTTGTTTTTGCTAGATAAAGATCATTCACTATTGTTTGCTTCTGGATAGATGCGTAATGGTCACTTTTTACGTGTATGTAGTATGTAGTATGTAGTATGTAGTTATGTACGTCAAGTTGCACGAGTGTGAAATAATGATTTAAATCATGCATAGGTTCATGGAATTAGGCTCGATATTGGAACCTGGTAGAACTCCCAAGACTGACAAGGCAGCCATTTTGAGTGATGCCGTTCGAATGGTGACCCAACTAAGGAGTGAAGCCCAAAAGCTGAAGGACTCTAATTCGAGTTTACAGGAGAAGATCAAAGAATTGAAGGTCTGTATAGTGAGCTATTTTTAGTCAGTCGAGGACACTCATGTAATTATTGCAAAATGTTTCCGAAGATTTGTATGCAAAAAAGGCTTAGTTTGTTTATTTTCCTTTAGACTGAGAAGAACGAGCTCCGAGATGAGAAGCAGAGGCTGAAGGCTGAGAAGGAAAAGCTAGAGCAACAGCTGAAGACCGTGAATACTCAACCAGGATTCATGCCAGCTCCGACTCCTATCCCAGCTACTTTTGCTCCACCGACACAAGCACCGGGAGGCAAGCTGGTGCCGTTCATGGGATACCCTGGAGTCGCTATGTGGCAGTTCATGCCTCCAGCATCAGTCGATACATCGCAAGATCATGTGCTCCGCCCACCAGTGGCTTAACTGGTTATGTCATTAGTCCGTTCTTCAAGATTACGGTTACACCTTCACGCTTTTTCCTCCTTCTCTTTTCATTTTAGTAAGTCAATTGTCAATTTGCCATTTGACTGTGCACTACTTTTTGTGCTGAAGTCTGCTAACAAATTACATTTGATGGGATGTGGAATGTGTATGTTAATAGTGGAACTTCAATGAAAATGTCGCGGTTCAAAAAAAGGTAACTGTAAAAATATCTGAATTAGTTTCTTTCTATCCCCCGTTTAAGCCATCATGTAAATCGTTCCTCTGGCTCTCGATTGACCACTAGTTTTAGGTATTACCTAGACCTCATTTGTTAGGATGTAAGCGGCCGTATGAACTTTTACGGTTGCTGGAAGAACAAGGAAATTCAATGTCTTGCTGAGTTGCTTTCATGGAAATTTAAGTTTTGTTTTGTACTTCTTACCATTGTTTGGTAATATGTCAGGCTATGTGATTTATTAAGTTTAAATAGCTTGGTATATTCGGCTTTGGGAAGCTTGACGCAAAGCATGCAAACTCAAACCGAGTTTGAGTTGGCGTTGCAGGATCAATATGGGTCCTTATAGTACCCTATTCGTTTGGATTCTACAAACAAGCTCTCTAAATCTATTTTCTTTACTTACATGATTTGTTTTGACCAACATTAGTTAGTTGAGTACAAAATACATCTTTGATCATAGCTTTTATGAGCAGAACGCACTAAATATGATGATTATGATGACAGGAAAAAAATGTGCAACATTTTTGCTCCTTTTATTATGAATTTTGATCTTAGTGGAATATGAGGAAAGTTTAGAGCTTTTTCAGGACCTGAAAACTGAGATGGAAAATGGAGATAGTGGTGGTACGTTTAAGTTTAGTTAAAAAGAAAGTGTTGTGATTTGATTCAAGTTCCATTATTGGATTTGGAGGACATGACTACTTCGTGTTTCATTCAATTTGCATTATTTGTCATTTTGATTCGTTTAACTTATTTTGTATCATTTCTATTTTTAGACAAATGTTTTACCACTTTTTTTTAATCTCATTTATATATTTTAACTTTCTTTTATTTTCATCCATATAATTCATTTTCTCTCTTTCTTTATTATTATTATCTATTTTTTCTTAAAAAACTTTAAATTTCTTTTTGTTTCAATTCTACGGGACAATAAGAGGAAATATGTTGATATTTACATCCAATCAAAGCCAATCACGCGTATGCGCATACAACTTAGAAGTGGAAGCTCCTTTGGTCTAACTTGGACTGCTTTCAACAAATGTGTTAATAAGAAACGTGATTTTATTTGCTTTTTTTTTTCAACAAATTTACTATATATTATTATGTTTGATTGGGAGAATAAGACAAATTTTAATTTGAATGGATGACATTACAAAGAATAAAATGTGTTTAAGGTGTTAATGATGTTAGTCTTGTAAGTCTTTTATGCAGTCTTAATGAGTAAAATTCATTGCAAGATCTTGTAGAGGGGCAAGTTTTTAAAACGTTTGCAAGATTTTTGATAAATATAGTAGTTTGAAGAGAGTTTAGGGATAAAGTATAAAAGATGAAAATGAGTTTTGTATCAGTCTTCATCTTATCTTAATATTAAAGAAGTATATAAAAAGTTAATAAAAATCTGATGTGATAGAGTTGTAAGATTGAGGCTTAATTTCAAGATATTCACATCATAATGAGCAAGTGTTCATTCAAAGTAGGATATGGCCTTGGTAGAACTATTGGGTAAATTCAATATATTCAGCAAGTCTTGTATGAGACCGTCTCACCTTGAGACGAGCCCATATAAGCAACCCATTAGTATAAAAACAATGAAATTTGAATTATATAGGGCAATAGTTTTTTTTAAAGCATTTGTGATGATCCAATTGAGGTCGTTTTATGGTGAGACGGTCTCAATAAAGAATTAGTGCAATATATTTGTCCCATGAAACAAAGATGTCAAATGTGAGGTTGAAAGTTTTCCACCTTATCCCCTTATCAAAATCTCTTGATTTCTTATCATCAAAAAGAAAAATATTGGATCTCTTGTCATCCTTCCTTGCTAGCATTCTTAATACTACATTCAATCAAAAACCTTTCCATGGCTTCCCATCTTCTCAAACTCCATATCCAAACCACAAAGCTTCATTATCCACCTCACCCATGTCCTCTCTCCAAATTCCCATCTCACTCTCTTCCTTCCTTTACAAATCACCCACTTCATTCTTCCTTCACAACTTTCTTGCCTAAAAAACTTCTACACATACCAAAACACAAATTTATGCTTGTTCAATCTTCCCTTCCTAGCTCTTTCCCTTCACCTCCAACTTCCAAAGAAGGTGCAATTTTCCAAGCCAAAACTAGCCTTTCGGCCGCCTTACAAAAGCCACTGAACAATCCTAAACTTGCAGGAAAGATGAAGAAACAAAAACAACCAAGATTTCGAGTCGAAATACCATTAATTGATGATTCCCCTGAATCCCTTGCTCAACTTGCTTTAGAAGTTTTTAGTGATCTTCAAATCAAGAGAAAAGGTTCCTCCATTAAAATGTTGCTTATTTGGCCTAATCCCACTTCATTGGATATGGGGATTAAAGCCTTTAAAGCTCTTCCATTTGGTTTAGTTGAACATATTGAGCTAACTACTGCCATGACAGTTGATAACAGAGTTATAAACTCAGCTGACGTGGCTGTCTTTTTGGCGCCAAATTCTTCACAGTTGACAGTTATGAAATCAGTTAGTGACAGTTTGTATCCAAGCCCTTTGGTTTTGTTCAACCCCAAATGGGCATTTGACGAAGAGGGTAGTTTCGGTTATTCGAGTGGCGTTGCAGGCTCGTTTGATGTAATTTATGCATTCTTAGGATTGGAAGTTAGAGGGATTTTGAGCAAGAGAAAAGGAGTTGTTTTTAAGTATGTTAGGGATGGTATTGTTAGTGGAGAGCAATGGAATGTACTTGTAGAAGAAGAAGGGAATGCAAATCAATTTAAGGTTGTTTCGAGATTCAAGACTCGACCTTCAATTACCGAAGTCGAAAATGTTCTGTATAATCTAATGGCAGTTAATTCCCCCATCACTAAATCAGCTAAATTTTTGAAGGACTTAGTTTCCAATGTAACAGGAAGAAAAGAAAGTTAATTGAGCAATTACTATGAATTTGACTGAATTTATCTATGATTTATTGTGAGTTAATCATGCACCAAAGTTATTATATTATGAAGTGAAAGAATATAGAAGAGAGTATACACAAGAAAAGGAAACTCCTAATCTAAGGAGGCTTATTGTTGTGAGAGATTGTCTCTCTCAGTGAGACGATCTCAAAACAAGAAGCTCATATTCTCATAATGTGTATAAGTTGGGCTATTTAGCTCATATATCGGGTGCATCTCACGGTGAGGTTGTCTCATACAACAGTTTGTGATGAAAAAATAACTTCTACCCTGTTTTGCCTCCTCATCTTGTATTTTTCTTTACATGGATGGAAACCCTTGAATTTTGTTGAAATTCCGCGTGCCCCTATCTCATGTACAAGATTATCACCCTCGTTTCCCTCGAGAATTAACTCTCAGATTTCTCTTATATGACAACCCTTGATGAATTTATCGGAGAAATCGATATATTTAGCCCATAATGGCCTCAGTTGCGGAAATGCTATATCAAGCCAAGGCTTAGCCCTTCCATTAAAATGGATGACACCCGCCTTTTCAGCGTCCGCAAGACTTGTATTTTCTTGGTACCCGAGACCTAACATATGCTAGAACAGATCTATGACATGAACTTGACCGTGAAATGCTAGTAGTCCCGGTGGCAATGTGCCCAACTGCCATAGACTTAGGTCCGATTTCAAGTTCTGTGCAAAAGAAAAGTATATTCCTGATCACATGATATTAGCAAAGCTTATAGAAGAGTGTAAAATGATGTAAATAGGGAATAAGAATCTAATATGGTTTGTAAATTACCAATTGGAGCCATTGATAGTAGGCTTGAGTGATGTTCGACTTCCTCCACGCGTCTAAGTCGAAGACGTTCATGCCATAAGCCCACGCACATTCCTCCGGATGAAAATTTTTCGATACCAAAGGATGAGAGAAGTTCAAACAGTTCTTGAGTCTCTTCGATATCACAAACTTATCATCTCTGCTACATGTTTGAACTGCTCCATTAACCTTCCCGTTCATATCGAAATCCCACAAGCGTGACAAATCTGTTTGTATCATAATATCATCATCGAGAAAGACAACCTTCTTGAGGCTCGGAAACAGCTGAAAGGTCATGAAAGAAACGATAAGCATACATATAATATGAGACGAGAAGAGTATTAAGTGTAAATGAATGAATATGCCTCGGGAAGATGTATTCTTATATGATTCATGATCGAGTTATACTTGGGGCTCATAGCTTGAACTTTAGCAGCAATAACATGAGGTTTTTTGGTATCACTAGCTACAATCGCTTGAGACCCACCTCTAAATCGAGACCTAGCCTTTTGATCCTTTTCCATGGCCTCCAAAACCGGCACTTTCCCTTTAGTAATCCAATCAAACTGAGGTAACGCCTTGTCCTCAATCACTGTCGGTGTTGAAGAATGCAAAGAAAATCAAGCTTGCATAGGCGCAAAGGTCTTCTTATCGGTAATAATGTGCAAAACAACCTTCTCGGGTTGAAGAGAGTTTCGAACAAGAGAATTTGGGACGACTGAGGCAGCTAACACATTGTCAGAGGCCAAAACAAATTGGAACAATGAGTTGTCAACGAGGTAAGGGACTTACTCGAGGTTTGGAAGTTGAAGACGAGCTGCTGAATTTGTGCTGTGCTCGTTGGCTAGCCTTAATGCTTGGCAATAGAGTTGTTTCGGAATACTGCTAGATGCTACACGCCGGTACGAGTATTATTGGATCTTGGCAGTTCGCGTCCTTTGTTCAAGATAATTTACCTGTAAAATATAACGCAAGCTATGAATCATGCACATAACATGTAACACCTCTGGATTTCCATCCTTTGTGATTTTGGTTTCGTATAAGAGGTTAGAAATTCAGGCCCCTTATATGAAACCAAAATCGAAGGATGGAAGTTTTTTGAGTCATCATCGTCGTATCCAGTATGTCCCGCTCATAGAAACTATGTTCAGACTCTGGGGAGGGATGAAAGATGGCTAATCATACCCATAAACTAAAGTTTTTCGGGTATTACATAATATTAGTTTTTATGCTAATAAAAGAAGAAATGATTGATAAATCTACCATTGATTTAAGCCTTATAGCAAATGTTCTGGCATCTGGTTTACTGTGTCTTATGTCATCCATAAACTCTTCTAGTGACAAAGGAATATCAGGTCCTGGATTTTTCTCATTTATATAATTACTTGGTTCTTCAAATATTTCATATAACACTTCTGGCACCTGAAATAATATAAAGATCCAAGTAAATCATCAAGTTTAGTTATAAAATGGTATTTATTGCTAGAAATACAGAAATCTTTTAGAAATATAGAGGGAATTACATCATTGGAAGGAGATGCTCTTCCTAAAATCCTTGGTGCTAGTCTCTTCCCCAAGCAACCTAAATCATTAAACATACAATTATATGTTTTCATTCTTAAAGAAGTAAATGAAACGGTCTAATGGTAAAGTGATCACTAATAATCTTAAAGTGATCAATTAGAGAAATGTGCTAATTATTTGGGTTCTCATACAAGACTTAATGAAATATAGTTTATTGGTTTTGAACTATTAAAGACTGGTAAATTGACTCATTCATTGATATGGACTTCTTAATTGTATCAACGGTCATCAAAAACAACTTTATGTAAACAAGGTTGTGTATACATCGAGACTCGTAAATCCTGCCTAAATAGTCACATAATGATGTTGAGATAATAATATATTCTTCTATAAGTATTGTTGAGATAATAATGATCTCAACCAAAAGTGTATGCTTATGGTTATAGTACTATAATATGGTATATACTCTATCACACTCTCTTACACAAGTATAGATGTAACACAAGGCTATCATATACTTAATTAGGGACAAAGTGGATTAGATTCGAACCCACAACTTAGGTATCTAATAATATGTCGAGGAACCATAAACCATTTTAATTCTCAGTCAAAAACTCAAGTTTACAGTTGTACCCAGAATATGTAACATACTCTATCACGAGATAGTAAGATTAATCAACATACCTAAAGAAGAGCATCTTGTTTGTCCATCAATTGTATTCACAGTTGTCATAACAAACACAAAACGCAGCAAAAGAGTGAAGAACACAAGAGAATACAACACCATCCTATAAGAAAATCTTCTTGATCCACCCTTAACTTTTATGAATTCTCTTACTCCTTTGCCTGGAAAAAGTGTTACATGCCTTAAACTTGGACAAATATGAAGGTGCATTATTATGAATGTAATAGGAGTTTTATTACTATTTAGACCTTCCAAAATCAGAGAAAAATGCAATGTAAAAACAAGTTAAAATGTGTAAAAGGAAGGTATATTGAGGTTGTTGTTCAAGGTGTCTATCAAACACCTAACATTGCTTATAATTCAGGCCTCATATTCATATTTGTGATTACAACTTATGATTTAATATTTAGTTTTCACTGTTTTGACTATTGTTTTCGGTGTCGTCTTATCTGCGTGAATACAATACGCGAATAAAGCGATCGTTCAGGATCTTAATTTTGACGGAACCTATAACTTTTTTGTTCGTAAGTTGAAAAAAATGTTTTTTGTCCCTTGTGGATCAATTATAAAAGATTGTTTTATATAATTCAAATAATTCTTGTTCTCGTTATAATTACATACTATCTCCATTCCAGTTTACTTGCAACATTGGAAGTATATACACTATTCACTTAGCTTCTTTAATCTGTGATTAATTTTTAATCTATAAGTTAAAACATAGTCAAGTGGAATCTTGTTTGATTCGTCTCGGTGTAAAGATATTAATATCAAATTTTTATAATTTTTTATTATATATAATTAGAGATATTAAAGATGAAATTAGTGCATTGATCCGCATAAAAAATTCTAATTTACAACTAAAACGGAACGGAGGTAGTACGTATGTATATATATATCTAGGTAATAACATATATCAATAATTCATTGTATATTAATTTCTAGATTATTTATGTTTATTGAGTTGATAAATGTGGTTTTATTATGAAAATTAGACTTTTGTCAATTGTCACTAAAAATATTAAACATTCAAATATTTTTATAGCAACCTTTAATTTATCGAAGACTAATTTATCGAAAACGTCTATAATTATTTTGTTTGAGACATTGGACGTAATAAATAGGATTATATGGAAATGGTAACAAGAATAGGAGCAGATGAAGAGTCGAGAAAGATCCAAGAGAACTTAAGACGAGCAGATAAAAGTCGACTTGCGGGAGCTAAACCTCTTTAAGGTCCTGACTAGGGATAGGGGTAGTTGGAGGCGTCATATCCATGTGTTAGATTACTGATGTACTCGTAGGTTCCTGTCATCCGGCTCCTCCCGTTCCTTTTATTAGTTTTCGTGTTCCCTTTTATTCTGTAGGTGGATCTACCTATGCCATTTTATTTGTCTTTTCTCCCATTTAGCTACGTCTTCGTATCTTTCTCGAATCGGGGGACTTCTTTGGCCACGCTCTCCTCCATAGGTATGAGTTGCCGCCGTCCTTCCCTCCCCAAACCCTGTCCATAATTTTCTATATGCGAAATATACTGAGTTGGATGATGATGATGAATAGGAGCAGATGAGGAGTTGTTTGGTTATTGCTTTTCTTATACTCCACATTTCTTAAAGAAAAAAATATTAAGTGAAAATGATCCTATTACGAGTTTAACATGTTTTCACAATACAAAATCTATTATATGTTAAGATTGTTGACAGAAACAGAATTTCTACAAGGAAAATGACACTTTGCTCCATTTGGCTTAAAAAAATGATTTTGTGGTAGATTTTTTTTTTTTTTTTTTGATTATTTTAGAAGAGTATTTTGTTTTTGCTATTTTCACGTTTGGAAAAATACATCTTAAAATAGAAAATTTTAATAATACCCTTGAACACAACATTCCAAATTCTTCCTCCATTTTTCATGGAAATAGACTTATCTTAGTTCATTCTCCATAAAGCTAAAGATTCATATTTATATCAGTTAGAGGATAATAGACAGCTATTAAACAACTTATTAAATTCTCTGAGCTTCTATTTATGTGAAGTTGCAATGACATTTATTATAAACGTAAAATAAAAACATCATTAAAATCACAAACATAAAATTAAACTCAAATTCACCTAAATTAAGTCACTTAATAATATTAAAGTAATAAATTATTCATGTATTGTTGAAATATGGCATATATATCTTATAGCTAGAAATACATTTGCCATACTACCTCATCCCCTGATAAATTGTAGTGTAGTTGTTGAAAGATGGCATATAGATCTTAATAGCTAGAAATACATTGGCATACCACCTTATCCCCTAATTTTGCTACATCTTCAATAACATTAAATTAAATAACATGTCGGGATTGTGATAACAAAATGATAATACGATAACAAAAGTAATTTATCTATCATAACGCCTAAATATCAGTTAAAAACTTGAGGTATTCCTTAATACTTCACAACACGGAAAATATCAAATACTTTTTTGTTAACAAAAAAAAACCTTTACAATGCAAACAATGCGACAGTGCCTTGTTTTTTCCATGAACACTTGTATTATAATGACGAAAAAATGTTGTATCAACAAACCAACCAGAGGAAACACCGGAGCATCTCAACATCAATATGGTGACTGATGAGTAGCTTGTGCAACACAGCCTTTCCAATAACCATAGAAAATGACAAGTCCATAAATTAGATTGGGATAACCATATCATATCATAATCATATCAAAGAAAAAGACACAATGTTAGAGCTATTATTTACAACGTATATATTATAGACAAGACAGCTTTTATGTACAAATTCAATAGATGAGAACTGCCCAACACCACAATATTAAGTGACAAAGTTTCGACACAAGAACGATAACCATCACAATGGGACGCCTCGCTTCTCTAAAGAAGTCATTGTAAAAGTATAAACATAAACACCTTGAGAGTAAAAGAATAGCCGCAACCTGAAGAAGATCAAGCAAAATAGTTTATATCATTGAGAAATAGGCTATAACACCATCATAATTTGGCATGTTTGTCCATTCAGTTTTCAGGATTGTTTCTTTTCTCAATTCCAAATATCTTTGGTTGTGCTTATTTAACATAATCTACATTGAAACATATCAAACAAGATACCACTTGACTAAGAGGTTAAAAATGAAGCACATATTCCTCTGTCCCAACTTAAGAAATTGAATATGATGAGTTAAAGTACTGGAATATTTAGAAATAAGAGTGAGTAAAAGTGGTGGGGTAAATTGATTAAGAAAATTTAAAATGAAAAATGGGACAAATTGAGTGGGACAGAGAAGTGATCGATGAATAGTATTAAAAAAACAAATGAGAAAATAATAGTGAATGAGAGTAATAAACAATATGAAAATACAAAACCCTCGGGAATAAAAATATCATTACCTCTAATAGCACTCTTAATCTTTGCCTTCAAACCGATTCTTCATTATCAAGGCTTTGCTGTAATTACAAACTTGAAACAGCTACCCATCTTTCAAGTGTTCTTTGTCTCTATTATTTACAATCTGAAGCTCAGATGACTTTCCTATGGGGAAATCATTAGCATTCACATTGACCATTTTCGCATCTGCAGGATTCACTATACCATTCTTGTTTTTGCCAACGTCACAACGGAGTTTCATTCCAATTTCAGCCATTGAGCCAAAATCATCTGGCCTGACACCAGTTGATAGATTACCATTTACAGCCATCAGCTTAGGTTCAATCTTTCCGTTTGCAGCAGCAACTCTGAACAAACAAATGCTATTTGTAAATAATAATACATAGTTGTATAGAACTATAAATACATTGAAAACAAACTAGAGAACACATTGTGAATTATAACCAGAATACATCATCAGTAGTCACTAAAAGTTTGTCATATCGATCGTTTGAACAATCCCCCCCTCCTGTCGACGTGCGCCCTAAAGGGATAAAAGGGAATACATCGGAAAAGAGACGAGACAGATTACCTTGCAAGTCGAGATTTAGAATTAACCACGTAATCGAAAACAGGAACCAAATCCTTGGATCTAGCTTCAATTGTACGTACAGGAATATTTTCAATCTCAAATTCCCCACCTGTGTTATCACCATCTATCCTGATGCCATCATTTATCATCGACTGAAAGCAAATCTGTAACAATTAAATGAGCAAGATAAAGCATCTACTTGGATTCTACATTATTTGGATAATTATAGGCAATATTATACCTGAGATTGGACCCAAAGCGGAACATGCTTTTCATGCATTTGCAATTCAGCTGATGAAATAAAAAGTTGATTTCTTTCATCAGCAGTTACTTCAGATCTAGCTAAATCACCACCATATCCATTTCTGGTCTCTTCACAAATTAATTTTGTAGAATCTGAGATGCCATTTTCACCATAAATATCAAAGTTATCTTCTCTATCCCTCCGTTTCTGACAAATATTCCATTTTTGAGTTGCCTCAACAATTAGTTTTGAATCATTGCCGGGAACTGATCCATAAGCAGGACCCATTCCAGATACAGTAGCTAGTGAATCTTGGCCAACAGAAACTCGCAGTGCATATTGGATCAAACTACCAGAAGGAGAATAAACGAGCAAGTGATACTTTGACTTCATATTACAAGCATTAACATGCATGTCGTTGCCTTTGCAAAGATGGAAAGAGGCAGCAACAGCACCAGAGCCAACACTATTCCTTCCCAATGCAACAGCTGCAGCACCATTAATGGAGCCTTTCCAACCATTAGTTCCATTTCTTATCCTGCTAACAACGGATAGAGTAACAGGTGGACCAGATTCAAAAAAGTCGTTTTTATTGAACATTTGGCCAGGAGATTTAGGCAAAGATGGAACCACTGAATTGCTCATGACACTAAACCCATTACTTTCATCTCTAGTATCTGCAAATTGAAGATCCACAGAACCACCAAAAGGAGAAATAGCAAAAAGATGGCTGGTGCCCCTTGAAGAGCTTATCATGAGCCAGCGGCTGTCAGTGCTGAAAGTTATATCTTGGATAATCTACAAACATGCAAAGGTGGTGTATCAGATCAGCAGCATAAAAACTTAAGTAATTTGGCAAGAGATTGTAGCAGGAAACTAGGAGGCAAAAGGTTAACTTATTTGAGACCTCACCGCATTTGTCAGGCCACGTTGCAGTCTGTAAAGATGCACACAGGAACCACCAAAATCAGATGTCAAAAGTTCAGGCTTTATGCGGAAAACATTGATGTTATGACCCATAACTGAGGCTGTCACCAGAAGGGTCCCACTAGGATCAAAACATAATGCAGCAATAGGGCTTTTGTGTGCTCTAAATTGAGTGATCACCGATTTACTAACAACATCTTTCACAATGACCTGAAAAACAAACAGGGTTGGAGCTTTTAGATCATACAATAAACCAAAAGTTCAATGACTAAACATGCAGCAAATGGCATCAAAAGATCAACAAATGGACAACAAAATTTTGGCCCGTCCAAACTTCCATACTTAATGAGCGAGTGTGTTTGGAAGGATCTGGGCGAGTAAAGCCGTAGAAGGGAGGTGCAAGAGTAGATTGTGTAACCAATTCACTAAATACAGATCTCCAACAAAATCATAATCATGTATTACGATTGCAGACAGCTCACGAACAAGAAAAAATAACACAAAACAAGCAATTTTGAATAATAGATGCACACCATTCCAACACTCTCCATGTCCGGCAGATGGCCATTTTTCCCATTTACAATGCCATTGGCTTTGCTTCTAGAAACTCCAGATAGAAGTGTGTGATTAGATTCTGGTAATAACTCAGAGCAATATCGGGACAGCTTTTTATAACCTATATCTCCCAGGGTTGCAATTCCAACAGCAAGATGCTTGCTGGATTCCACTGCATATTGAGCCACACGACTCCCATTTGATACTGAACTAGGAAAACTTGCTGATGGTGTCAAATGCTGTGGGCTGACACGTCCTGCATTTGAAACATCTACTGGACTTCCACTGTAAGCCAGCCACCTAGGACCCAATGCAAGTGGTCCGTAGCCTATGCTACCAGAACTAGGACAGCTAGTCACAACAGGATTTGTGAGGATGGTATATTCCCTCTCCAAGGTAGCAGCATTAAAACAGTGCACCTAGAATGAACAAATATACATAAATCCAGCACCACATCTTATGCTATAGAGAAAGAACACAAATCATAAGGCTTAAATACCTGAGCTGCCTGAGAAACAGCAACAACCCGAGGACTGCATCTAACAGAATAAATAACTGATCTAAACTTTGATATATGTACATAAGACTGGGAAGTTAAAGAATAAAATTGAATTGTAGAAGGACCATAATGTCCATCCCCAGGAACACTGCAACTAGCATTACTTCCATTGCAAGGGGCAATTCTTCCATCTTGAAGACGAGAACCATCGGTGTACACTACCAACAGAGGACGACTGTCACAAAATTTGTCCTTAGGTGCCGTCGTTGGCAGTGGCTTTGGCAGCATTTGCAAAAATGAAACTGGACCATCATGTTTAGTGACCAAGTCATGAACATTCTGTGCTTCCTCAACATCCCATACCTGGAAACCAGACTGATAACCCAGCAGTAAGACCTTTCGTTCAATGCTTCCCTCAAATTCCACGTTGTCAAATCCAGCCCAAAGAACCTTCATCTGTAGGAATAAGAAAAACCAAGTTATTTTGAGAATGCAGAAGGCAAACAAGGAAATATATGTGGTGAAGCTAATAAGATCTATTGCTTCGACAAGAAGTGTAGGAACATATTACACATTCAAGAAAGTTGATAGAAGATTTTATTGAATACAACGTCCATTCCACTTTAATAACTCACAGAAAGAATGCCCGCCCACAAATCTTTAACTCACCAAATGAGATCACAAGTACAAAGTCTACATAACATTAGCACTAATTCCCAAAACGCTCCTTCTCAAAGGTCCAAATTGACAAATATGATTATGTCAAAGTAAAACTAAACATACAACCTTGAGAATATATAAAAAGCAGAAACTAACTGGAAATCCAGATATGGAGAAAGATCCACTGAAGTGGATACATAAAGATGAGATAATCAGCTTACTTAGCATGAATATATGACATACATAAGCCCTCTTAAAACATACATATATCACTAAAAAACACTCAACTAATGCAGCCAACTATTATTGAATACATATGAGCTACCTCTAATTATGACCTACTTCAAAACAACTTCATACTCACTGCTTTACGATTCTACTATCACCCTTAAGTGTAGAAGATTGTTCATAGACTCATAGTTATTAGAATCCCGATTTTGATTTACGATTCTACGATCCTACAATTCAAAAAAGGCGATGGATCGTAGGTAGGATCTTAAATGGGTAGAATTGTGCGATCCTACTTAGCTCAAGAAATTAGGTGGTAGGATCATAACACGATTCTACGATCTGATCTTACAAGTGCGGTATCAATCGTAAACATATACCACAGATTTCACTAATGTGTATATACATATATATATATATATATACATATATATATATATATATACATATATATATATATATATATATACATATATATATATATATACATATATATATATATATATATACATATATATATATATATATATACATATGGGTAGGATCAAGTGAAAACACTTAAAGTGGTGAAAACTGAAAACCAAACAGTGCTATACATATTGTAGCAAAAAGGGAACATATTATCTTATAGGGTGTACATATTTTTTGTGAAGAAAAAAATCCAGATTATTTACAAAAATGCCATCTGAATATGTACCCTTTTAAGCATATATGTACACTATTAGCAAATGTCTAATTATTTACAAAACTGTCACCAAAATATGTACTCCATTTGAGCTTTTATGTACCCGTGTTTTCAGTTTTCACCATTTTAATTGGTTTTCACATGATCCAAATCATATATATATATATATATATATATATATATATATATATATATATTTAAAATAATTATATCGATACCACTATAAAATTCATGTTTTTCTTGATTTACAATTTAAAAATGATTATTAAATGTATTTTTTTTAAAACTTAATTGATGAAGTCAAATAAGATTTTACATACACCTTAAAACTTAAAAAAGAACAATTTTAATTGATAATTAGTAATCCAAAGCACATTAATGAATGCATATTCGTAGGATCACACGATTTTACGATCCGATTCTACCGATTTTGATCCTATTCCCTCGACGATTCTAGGTAGAGTCCCAATCCTAATAACCGTACGAATTTTCAACTTGCCAAAACGACAAATCTGATTACTCAACCAGGCCTGACATCTGTTGTAATCTGTAGTTTGAACTTGGTAAGGTTATCAAACATATGTTTTATACTTAAATCTAAAAATATAATGAAGTGTGTTGATGGGGCACACAGAACTGAAACAGACGCAACCTGGTTAACAATTTTCTTCTACGGTCTTAGAATGACAGTAGAGCCTTGAGATAATGTGTACCAAGTCCATCAACGCCGAACCAATTTTTTTTACACGTGTAAATAGTATATTATTTATGCAAAAAATTAATTCGACTGAGGTACAAGCAAGAGTTAACAACCACAGGAATCATCAAGGAAAATGAAAAAACCATCTCAAGTCTCAAACGCGATGGACTAATAGAGTTGTATTTGTATGTTAGCTTAAAAGGTTGATATGAGCAGATTTGATTTCAAGCATTATATAATAGGTGAATAGCTAAGCCCAAACTTGTCTTATACAAAGGAGAGTTACAACTGCAAACTAGGGTTACAATTATGTTTTAATGGAACTGCAACGATGCAAGATAGTGTACCATCTTGCAACACAATTTATGGACTACTGCCAAGTGACATGGAACATATCAACTCCCTAAGCATCCTGCCAATAATTAGCAGTCTATACTAGGTCATCCAGCTAATCAAATATGTAAGTGAAAATAATTTGCAGTTCAAAAACCTATGCAGCCCGTACACATACTGCCACTATCCAATAACCCAACAGTCCCATATAGATCACAAATATTACTAAAACTACAACCACGGCAGCTTCTTCCATCCAAGATTCCAACCAAAAAGAGCAGCAAAAAAGGGTACAATAAATGATCCCATATGTAAAACCATCTACTACAATATTCCCTCAACAATAACCTTGCAAGCTGCATATCCTAAAAGCAAGTATATGCTCAAAAAGGAGAAACCCTTTGAATAATTTAGCAGTCTAGCACACACCAAAAATATAAACGCAGTCAAACACTAAAGCAGAAGATGGGTAATCCAAGTCATACTATCCAACCTAGCCTTCAACCACAACATATATGGCGGAAACCAAACAAAACGAACAATGCTTCCTCCTAGCCTTAGCTTCCTTACTCATCTGAAGACCTTGTAACTCTAGAAGACCACTGTCCATGATGACAAACTTCCCCAAATTTAAATAGTTGATTTTTTTATAAGTGCACCGTTTCTCTTTCGGTAACCTGCCGGGTCAATTGACATGTGTAACACATTGTTGTCTTTTGTGTCACGACTTACGTTGGTACAGTTGTTGTCATTCCTTTTTTTACCCAATTTGTGTGACATCAAGAATTGGCGCACTTCAAAAATCGAAGGAAGCATATCCATGCTTGATTGTTCTGTTTCTATACATCACGAAAAGACCTCAAAATAATCCAAACGCAAACAATTACTTTGATACAAATATGTACTCAATTAATGGTACCAGAAACAAGCAAAATTCATAGAAAATCCATCCAAACTTCAAATATATCCAACGCAATCGAAAAAATGCTGATTCAACCAAAATAAGGAGCATTGTGTACCTGATCATAACAAGGATCATCATCCCTATCCAACACAATTGACGAAGCTGCTGACCGGACCGAGGAAGCCACATTAGAAGCACCTGAGGACACGATCCTCAGATAACTAGAAATCGCCCGGAACGAACTCGGAATAAACCCATTCGGTCGACCTGAAGAAGTAGCTGCTGCCACTCCTCCTTCAGATTTTTTTCTTTCATTCCTCATCAATTCCTCAAACAACTAGAAGACGAGAATTCGCTGCAACAGTAATCTAATCAATTGAGGATTATTTCCTCCAAATAATTTTTCTTTAATCATAAACTGATTGTGTTTCCTTTTAAATTCTTCAATCCACAAGAAAAATCACACGAATTATCACAAACTTCAAGTGTTAAAATCAATGAAACCCTAAATAATCAAACTGCTAACTATTGTAAAAATTGCAGAAATCCTTTAGTTAATCAAAAAATTGAACTTAAAAAGGAAGAAATGATGTTTTTTTTCGGCAAAACAAATTGATTATATGAGCAAATTTACAATTTTTACCTTTGAAGAAAAAAAAATTAATTATACGAATTCAAATTTTAAAAAGAAAAAAATTAAAATTCTTTTTAGTTTTAATCGAATTATATTAAAAATCATTCGATTATAGAATAAATTATCCAATAAGATAAGATAGTTAGGGTTCTTTGCCCCTTTAGTTGGTAAAGATAAGTTTCGTGCAAGAGAAGAGAAGGTTCTAGAGAGAGAAAAGTGTGGAAGACGAAAATGGAGGAAAGAGAGTGCAGAAGTTAGATACATATATTTATCTGATGATCGGATAATGTCGAAGAGAAGGAAAAAGTAAATTAATTAAGTACTGAAAAAAAAACAGATTTTATGTAAAAATAAATAAAAAGGAATGAAAATGGAAATGTTTGGAATATTAAAAAGTGACCGGAAGTTTAGATGGTGTTTGGTATTACCATCGTTACAACTCATACATTCGTTTTGATATGTTCTTCGATTTATTTATTTTTACCTAGATTTAATGTAAATTTAAATAATTTTAATTGTAAGTTTTTAAAGTTTTAAAAATTTTATTTTTATTAAAAATGTATTGAAATTAATCTATTAAGATTTTATATGAATATATTTTTTCAAATAAATCGATGAAAAATTATATAATTAAAATTTGACACTAAAATTCAGAAATTCTACTCCCTCCTATTTATAGAGAATGAGACATTTGGATTTTGCACCAAAATCAATGAGGGGTAGGGGACCACTTAAAAGTGGTTGGAAAACTTTTTTTTTTTCATAAAGAGCATTGATATTTATGTGTTATTGTGTTGTTGTAATAAGAGTAAAAGGGTAAAACAGAATGACAAAAATAAAAATAGGACATTTTCAGTGAATTGACCCAACTTAAATATCTCATTCTCTATGAATAGGAGGGAGTATTTAAGAAGAACATATGAAAATAGAAAAAGTATAACGAAACAAAGGAAATAGATGATTAATAGGCTATTTTTGGCTTTCATTAACATTTTAATTGGTCAAAACTTAAAAAATTTTGAACAGATTTATAACTTAAAATGAAAAATTAATTTAATTAGCTTTTTCTCTAACTAACAATTATTGTTAAAAAGCTTAACGCTAATTATATGAACAATAATTCGTACATCTTTTTCTATGTATAAATTTAATTTGTTTATAATTTCTAGAAGTGGGATAAATCAAATAGGGGATAAATAGAATAAAATGATGATTTCTAGTTAAAAGTTTGACAGTCGACAAAAGAGCTAAAACCTGCCGGCACGTCTCTTAAACTCTTAGATTCAGACTTAAGTTGACGGAGTAAACTCTTTGCCTCCTTTTTTATTTAACTACTTAACCCAATTAGCTAGGATATCTCTAACAACATTTATTTGGTATTTTTACTTCTTAGATATCTTTATATAAACCAATTTTAGTCAAGCATCTTATATATAATTGACTTTATATTTCTCTATTTCGTTGATGTTATTATTTATTTTTTTACAGTTTTCAAATACGTATTTTAGTCCTAAATCCAGAAATTTATTTCATAAAAATTATAAAAAATAATTATTAAGATTTAATATATCGACATAAATCTAATAATAATTCAAAGTAAAAAGAATATATTTTAACTTTGAATCTTGAGATATCCCTAAAAAATAAGGATAATTTATACAAAACTACCTATAATTTTTTTTTTATTTTACAGACTACCCCTAATTAAATTTAATTCTCAAAACCACCCATTACTAATTAATTATTTAATAATAAACACCTATTCACTTTTTCGTTAGCTTCACAATTATATCCAAACACATTATTCTTCTTACTATGTTAATTTTGCGAATTACTTTAATAATCTTATTTTTGGGCTGAATAAGAACAAATAAAATAAAAATATCTGATCATCATCATCATATTCAGTGTATCCCGCTCATAGAAAAACTATGGACAGGGTCTGGGAAGAGAAGGACGGAGGCAACTCATACCCATAAAGGAGAGCGCGGCCAAAAGAGTCCTCCGACTCAAGAAAGATAAAGAGACGTAATTACATGGGAAAGATTAATTAAAATGTGTAACAACCCGAGCTACCGTTGACTGAGTAAACAGGGTCACAGGGTTTACTTCCCAAGAATCTCAAATCTCAATTCCAAAACTTGCACAAATGAGTCTTTAGTTCTAAATCATAACTAAATCAACTAATTCTCACTCCAAACATCTATCTAATTCATAAAGTAATCATAAAAGTCTCTGTAAAAGTCCAACATAACCAATACAGTCTAGACTAATATATAATTACCAAAGCCCATTACAAAACTACAAAATTCTAACGTGCTCAGCTCAATATAACATCCTTGGAACTCTAATCAACTCCGCAAACCCATGGTTCTCAACCGGTTTCGATTTGTAAACAAACTAAAAGTCGAAAACAACAGAGGGTTAGATTAAACTGAATGAAAAGTAACAATCCAAAACAACAAAACACAGTTATTTCCAAATAAAGGTTTAAAAGCAACATCAGTTTCCTAGATCTTTGTGCGCACAAGGAGCTTAGTTTGAGAGGTGCCCCATAGCTCTAAGGCTATGTCGCACTCGAGTGAAGCTAGTCAATATCTGAATGACAACTCGCCTCAAAAAAACAGGGAGTAGGAGACGATGTCCCACCACTCCGTCAACGACCAGCTCGTAAGCCCGATCCATTGACCCATACAACAATATCATCATAAGCCGTCACAACATCTGTCTCAACAATTTTTAAATTTCAAAAGAGCTTTAATAAAATTATTTTCAAGAAAAGTAGTCTGATCAGACCCTTTGAGGGACTGCAACTACTCATCGATAATGTCGCTTCAAGGTAACGAATCCAGCTAACAACTAGAAGGGTTCTTCGATGATATCGTCTCTTGGAGCATAACAAGATCACAACATCACTAGAGAGCGCTCGATACTACTATACTAACATATAACTTACTACATCTCCTCCTAAAACTGAAACTTAACCAAGCTTCTATGATAGCAACACAACACCCCCTAACTAATAATTACCTATGACTTAAACAAAACTAAAATCCACATAATACTCATCATCTTATGTTTTTATCAATCAAGCTCTCTAAACTCTTACTCTTTTAACATTTCAAGTCATCATGGTATGCATACTTTACCGTAATCCAATCATTATAAAATCAAGGGTTATATTCAACACTTACAATTACCCAACTATTCGATTAATAACAATAACAAAGGTTTATCCACCATTAGTAATTTCACAAGAATCTCCTAATATTCAAGAACATCAAGTTTCCATAATCTTTCTACATCCAACATCCTATTCATATTCTAATCTTCGTAGATTTCATACTAATTAACAATTCTCGCAAATTATTTCAACATTCAACAATTTACCATTTATACATCATAAAACCCAAATTACAATTAATTTTAGAACTCTTCCCCAAAACTCCTCAATCACAAATCTCCTATAATCACATATCAACCATCACTAGATTCATTCAATTGAAAGTAAACACACATATAATTATTCTTGAGGTTTTTCATTATTTTCATGGTGAAAAGATTTTTGAATGTATTAACACAATAATAAGGCTCAAAGAAAGAACAATAGCAAATTGATTCAATAGAGTATCATAAAATGGCAAGGGAAAGATTACATAAGCAAGGACTTACTTTCCCCCCCTTTTTTTTAGATATATATTTTTCAGTCCTAATTAACCTAAACAAACGCACAAACTCAAGAGTAAAAGAGGTGTTATACTCGAACTGATTTTGTGAAGGAGATATGGGTTGATTGACTACGATTTTCCCCAGAAAAAGGACACCAAAATCGACTGGAAATGGGCCTGCTGCCGCGGGCTATTGTCGCCTGTTTTGAGGAGAAGTAACCACCGAGAAATAGTGATGGTTCTTGGGCACACGATCTCAGGGACCAAGAGAGGAAAGGTCGATTTCTTGCTTGCAGAATTTAAGTAAAAATCTGCCATTTTCAGAGGGAAATGGCAAGAGAAGGAGGAAGGTGTTCTTGGAGTTCTGATTTGTTCAATTGTGAAGCATGCTTTTGCTGGTTCATTGGGTTCATTCGAAATGAGAGAAAGAACAACGATTTTGGGTATTTTAATCAAATTAAAAAAAAAGGAAAGGAAGAAAGAAATTAAATTCAGAATATATATTTATATTATGTATATTTGAGGTCATACACGTATTAATAATTCTCTTAAATTCACTCGTCTTAAATTATTAATTTCTCAAATGTTACATTCTACCCAACTTGAAATGAACTTCGTCCTCGAAGTTACTGATAAATGAATTCTCGAGTATCCACTCATAATATGTACAATATAAGAAACTATATTAACTAACTAATAACCTTAAGAATTTTATAGAGACTTAGCACCCCCAAATTCTTACGATTCTACCCAACTTAGAATAAAGTTGTCCCCGAACTTACTTCTTAAAGACTAAGGAGATGTAATAAGTAAAACAACGATCATCATAATAATACATGTGCAGAACCAAGAATAGTCACGTTTCATAGCATCCTTTATCTTCCGTATGACTTCCTCAGTTACGTGGTTAGACCATAGCTCCTTCACAAATGCTACACAACCTTGGCGAGTATCGCGCGTCTTCCTATCTAGAATCTACACAACCTGTGTTTCTGTCATGGAGTCCAATATACTTCTACAGTCTCTCAGCCTGCTGAGCTCCCGAACTGGCTTCTGTGTGGACCACATCTCCGCGCTGGTCTTGTTAGGCACATCAGCTTGACGAGGATGGGAGTGGAAGGCCGGAAAGTACTAATAGATCCATGTTTGCAGCAATGTCAGACAACCAACGATGGTCTTGCAACCATCCCTAGACGCCATTCCTAGTTGCCAATACAAGTACGCCAGCGTCACTGCACCCCAAACGATCTCATTCTGATCGACATTGACACTTAGTATAGGGTGAGGTCGCATCCCAATTTTGGTCTTATCCACCAGCAGTGTTGAGTCGACAATAGCCATGTAATAGGCTATACATTGTGTCTCCAAAGTTTGGGACCGATGGCACATCTGCATAACTTCACCAACGTTTATGCTACCGCTATGAAGTACCCCTTCCTTCATAGCTCCGACATGGGCTCCCCAAACATACCAGCCAACGTGAGTTTCCACTCATCGTCAGCAGGTTCAGCCGAGAGTAAACCTTCAATACCAATGCCTAATATGCGTTACACGTCGTGCAACATAATCGTCATCTCCCCCCAGGGCATGTGGAAGGTGTTCGTATCCGGCTACCACCTCTCCACGAAGGCCGATATTAAAGCAGTATCAATGTGCTGGTGCATAATATATGGTAGCCGACCGAGGGGAGTGGCAGATAAAAGTTCGTACAGCTCATCAAACATATCCTGCAGTCTGATGATCGCCTCCAGCGACTTCTTTTTACTAAGACACTCCAAAATCGGAGGCGTACGCTCAGAGCCCTCAAAAATTACTTTAGCTATGTGCCCCCCATAGCTGGGTATCAAAGGGGCATCAATGGGGTCCCCGGGATGGGGTGATGTGATCAACTAGTCCGTTCCAGCAGACTGTGGGCGCCTGCTCCCCCGTGGAGCCGCATTGTCAACGTTGCTGTCTTTTACATGATCAGAAGCGCCTTAAGCACTAGGGCCTGCACGTGTAAATTTACCGGCATGCCTGCGCACGACAGTCCAATTGACTGGGTGACCAACAGAGGCTTCATACTCATTATCATCGTCATCATCATCACTGGAACCCCCCAACTACTCTGGAGGCTAGTCTGGTCATCAAAGCGAGTACGCATTTGGTGCAGCGTACTCGAACGTTGGGCCTCACCGTGTCTGGCCGCCTGTTCCTGCCTAGCGGAACCCGTAACCCCCCTCTCATGAGGGTCTCCTTTAGTAAGGTAGGCTTAGAACTATTCCCGCTCAACAAGTGTCTAAAAAACCTCTTTCCTCTTCCTTGGTTACCAGCCATTTACTATAATTTTGATAATTTAATTAACTATTAATAATAAATTAAAATAATAAAACATTACGTTAAGTTAACTACATGAACAAAATACAATAATTAATTAACATATTAATTCATGATTGACAAACGATTAATTTAATAAACATTTAACAATATAAACTAATAAACATTTCCCAACAATAACTATTAAATTAATAACATTTAATTATTATATTATATTACCTAGATATTATTATTTTAATTTTATTATTATTATCATTATAATTTATTTTTAAAAAAAATGATTATAATAATAATAATTTATTAACAAACATAATTTGTTAACATAAACAATAATTAATATTAACAACAACAATATTAAACTAATCATTATCAAAAAACAAAATTTAATAACATAAAGATTAATTATTATTAATTAATAACATAAAACGCAAATATTATAAATTTTTTTAAAAATAGCAGTAATTATTAAATTAATATTAATATTATTATTATTATTATTATTGGAATAATAATAACAATAATAATAATAATAATAATAATAATAATAATAATAATAATAATAATAATAATAATAATAATAAAAATAATAATAATAAAAATAATAATAATAATAATAATAATAATAATAATAATAATAATAAATTTTAAAAAAAAATAATAATAAGAATAACAGCAACAACAAAAACAATTATTATTATTATTATTATTATTATTATTATTCTTAAAAAAAATTAAAAAGAGAGGAGTCCCCGTTTTGTGCGACTCAGCCACGGCCGAGTCGAGTCGCGCGCGACTGCTCTCTTTTTTTTTTTTTTAAAAAAAAAAAAATTCGTTTAGAAATTACCTCGAATTATTACTTGCGTTATGAATTCCTTAGCTTTAGCTCCACAAATTTTATGTTTTAATTTAGTGTTTTTAGAGTGATAAAAAGTGTTATTTAGTGAGATCGGAGTATTTATAACAAATTTTAAGTCCAGGGGCAATTTCGTCAATTCATTAAAATAAGGATGACGATAAAATGAAAAGGATGGCGAAGTTTAAAGATCGTGATAATTTAAAGAGTAAATTGTTTAATTTATAATAGAGGAATAATGTTGGTTGGAATTAAAGGGAAGAATGGTAAGAATAACGGATTAGAAAGTGGGTTGGATGTTTTGACATTTTAAAAGTAACCATTTATTTTAAGTTTTCAAATTTAATTAATTTTTTTAATATATTAAAACTACTCATAAATTTTTGGGTTTTTTTATTTTATTTTATTTTTATTTATTTATTTTATTTTAAACCTAATTTGTTTTTTTTTTTTATAGTTTTAAACGTATAATTTTCTTAACAAATTTATTATATTGTTTAAATTTTCTGAATTTTACATTGTTAATTATTATTTTCCTATTTATTTTATTTTATTTATTTTATTTATTATTTTTTTAAAATGTCTCGGGTCTTGAAAGCATCAATACCTACAACTGACATAAGCAAAAATGTGATCGCCTATCAAAAACAAATAAACAATGGTGATCTAGGTCATAGGGTCAACGTGCACCAAGTGCAGGAGCAAACTACCAATGAAGATAAGATGCATAACCCTAATGGACACATAGCTGTTAGGACCGTTCATGATGGAAGGGGGAGAGGGTGCTTGAGGAAGAGAAACAGCATGGGCTGACACCACA